>NW_024356504.1:27124103-27223434 GCF_014805655.1 Passer montanus | reverse complement strand
GATGTGAGTGCACAGCAGCCCTCGTGGCATACATTGTCACATGGGTGTCTTGTGCTGGCAGTTGTACCCTGGCTTTGCAACTGAGCCAAATGGAGGCAACAAATCCGTTACCTGTCAGTGTCCTTCAGTTGTCCATCAAAGTTTTTGTTCACACTGTCCACCTGTAGCTGTCCGTGCAAGTTGTGAGTGTGCAGTGTTGCAAGGGAAGGCCTAGGTGATGTGGAAGAGTAGCTGGGAGCTGGGTGATGGTCATAGCCCAAAGCAGGGTTCCTCCTGGGCTTGTGAGTGCATCTCCTTGTGCACACACTGAGTGTAAAAAGTAAAGCTGTATAAAATAGCACAGTTTTTTGTTATTCTTAGGTATTAATACAAAATTGCATTCCTATATATGTTTGCTGTCTTTATTTAATCTTCCCCGTAACTCTCTGTGTAGTTACATTTTATTCCCTCACTAGTTCGAGTTGATTTGGCCATTGTGCTTGAAGAAATGATTCTCGGTGTAGTGAGTATTTATGAACATCACGTCTTTGGTATAGCTTTCATTATTTAGAGACTTTCCTTCCTCTCAGTTACTGACCAGTACGTCTTAATATGTAGACCAGGGAGAGTCTTGGAAAATGTGAGTTTTGTCAAAAGGATATTGTGTGGATTGTTTTCTAGCTGTACACTGTAGGTCATCAGCTGAACCCTTTCACACTGTAAACTCTGTAGCTTCAGGTAATAAATTGTCTGGAGGTGATACCACAGGCGTAGCTAGGAATGTGAAAAAGCATAAAATAATACTCAGTGCATGCTGTTTTTTCCTGCAGTACAAGTACAAGGAAGGGCCAGCCTTCCTGACTCGATGCCCATGGTGTTGGCAAAGCACAACTCCAAAATCATGGATCAAGTGAGATTTCTTTGTGTTTGCATCACTGCTGAAGGAAATGAGCACCTTCTGTCCCTAGATGTTGTTCTATGGCCTTTCATGGCCTGGGTTCTTCAAGGGGGATACTGCATCCTCTTGCCTCAGGGATTTGTGTTCCTTGTTTGAGATAAAACACTCTTTTGGAGCTGTAATGAGGTACAATGTTGAAAAAAAAATGGTGAAACATTAGAAAACTTTGGGAAAGCAAAGATGTTACTGGGTTAGTGCAAAGTACAGGCTCCTTGCTTTGGTTTGTGAACCTGAGTTTTTCATTGAGTTTCATTGTCACTTGACAAACTCAAGTGTTTTTGTTTCTTCTTGTCCTCCTTTTGCAGCGCTCGTACATCTCAGCCTGGGAGAAGGACAAAACCAGCATTCACATCATGCCAGACACCCCTGGGATCCTGCTGGCCCAGCAGAACAAAGTGAACTTCAGCGAGGTGGGTGGCTGCTGAGGGTGCAGTGTGTGTCCCTGGGCACTGCTGCTGTGTGCAGGCAGCAGCGTTGTCTGAGGGCCTGGTGGTGTCTGTTGCAGAAACTGTACAAGCAGGCGATGGAGGAGGAGAAGAAGAAGGGCTACGACATGCGGGCAGATGCCATTCCCATCAAGTCTGCCAAAGCTTCCCGGGACATCGCCAGTGATGTGAGTGCCCAGCAGCCCTCGTGGCACACGCTGGGGCTGAGTCTTTTCTCACTTTAAAATCTCTGTGGCTCCAGCCCTGTGTTTTGTGGAGGTGGTGTTGCAGGGGTCTTGGCCACATAAAAAGCCCTAAACTGACACTGATTGAACATTTTTTTTTGTCCATAGTACAAGTACAAGGAAGGGTATCGCAAACAGCTGGGCCACCACATTGGAGCCAGGAACATTGAGGATGACCCCAAGATGATGTGGTCAATGCACGTGGCCAAGATCCAGAGTGACAGGGAGTACAAGAAAGCCTTTGAGAAGTCCAAGACCAGCTTCAGCAGCCCCGTGGACATGCTGGGAGTGGTGTTGGCCAAGAAATGCCAGGAGCTGGTCAGTGACGTCGACTACCGTCATTACCTCCATGAATGGACTTGTCTGCCAGACCAGAATGATGTTGTCCATGCCAAGACAGTGTATGACCTCCAGAGTGATGTGAGTACTTGCTGATAAGCTCTAGAATACTGAAATGTTTGTAATTTCCTTGGAATATAAACTGGTGTAGTTGCTCTCACATTGTATTTTTTCATGTTTTGGTTTTTTTTCCCTGTTCCAAGCAAGGCCATTATAATTTGAGGAGTGAAGGAATCTGAATGTAAGAGATTTATGAAGGTTTATGTACTGCCAAATAGCAGAATTAGCTCCCTATCATCCTTCATAATAGGGAATTTGAATATATTTAAATGCTGGTTAATGTATAAAGGAGAAATTTTTAACTGCTGCCTTTGTGTTTTGTAACAGAACTGCTACAAATCTGACCTGGAATGGCTGCGGGGCATTGGCTGGGTCCCAATTGGTTCCTTGGAAGTTGAGAAGGCCAAGAAGGCAGGGGAGATCCTGAGTGACAAAATTTACCGCCAGCATCCAGACACCATCAAGTTCACCAGCATCCCAGATTCTCTCCCAATGGTGTTGGCCAAGCAGAACGCAGACACCATGAACAAGGTGAGTCTGGATTTGATCAGGTAACTCATTAACGGTCTCTGCCAAAACTCCTGAGACAGGGCTGGGGTCACAGACCTGTGCCTGTGCTGTGAGATTTCACCACTGTAAGGCTGTAAAAATGTAAGTTCCATTTCTGGTAATCAACGGGAAACTTGTTTCCATCAAGAGCTGATTTAATAATATCTTTGTAGAGAATTACTAAGTTAATTTGTCACAATTATCAATTGTGAATGTCTCCACATACTCTGCTGTGTTTCTCCTGCAGCGTTTGTACACTGAGGCCTGGGATAAAGACAAGACACAAATCCACATCATGCCTGACACGCCTGAAATCACCCTGGCAAGGGAGAACAAGAAAAACTACAGTCTGGTGAGTGTGGGAGCTCTCCAAATGTAACTGCTCTGTGTCATGGCGGGATCAGGAATGTTCTGGGAAACCTTCTAGAGATGGCACTTTCAGTTTCCTAAAGTAACACCCATATTTATCAAAAAAATTTTGACTTCAAAAGCATTGTTTGTATATTTGTAGTAGTGCCTACATGGAACAGTGAGCACTGGTGAGAAGAAATTCCATATATTCCACACAAGTTGTGTGTTTCCACTGAATTTTTGGAGAGTCATTTCTGCCAGTGTGCCTAATGTTGGGAAAGCAAAAATTAATACCAGAAAGGTAATTACTGGCATAATTCTGAAAAGGTGTGATGCCAGTGTTCAACATTATTTTGGGCAAACAGGTTCACGTCAGTAAGCCACAACAGTGGTTTTAAAAAAAA
The DNA here is from genome assembly GCF_014805655.1 of Passer montanus. Taxonomy (NCBI): domain Eukaryota; kingdom Metazoa; phylum Chordata; class Aves; order Passeriformes; family Passeridae; genus Passer; species Passer montanus. The sequence goes on along the minus strand of NW_024356504.1, from coordinate 27,220,124 downwards.
GTTTTACTTCGTTTGTATAGAAGAAAAGTTTAGCTCTAAATTGAAGTCAATGTTACATTACTTAAAGCAGTAAAATAAAAATTAATTAACAAATGTATTTAGCAAAGATCTTCCTTTGATATGAATTTGTATCAGCTACTGATCTGAGATTTTGAGTTAAAGGTAGATAAAACTGGGGGTAATAAATCTAAACACAATTATTAGGTCGGCTTCCAAGCAATTTGTTTTGCATAAACTGTACCATATGGAACTTACATGAGTCCTATTGTTTAATTCTTTATCTAGAAACAATACAGACAGGCCATGGAAGATTCAAAGAAGAAAGGCTATGATTTGAGAGCTGATGCCATCCCCATCCAAGCAGCCAAAGCATCCAGACAAATTGCCAGTGATGTAAGAATCTAACTTTCTGTTTCTTTCTATGTTGACATCTCTCCTTTGCAACCTGAAAATTATCAGCTGGGTCCTGTAAAGGCACTGCAGTTAAACTGTGACCTTAAGTAATAGATTTTTGCAAGTAAATTATCACGTATGTTTAAAAAAATAAATGTTAATAATTATAAGAACAATATAATGCTTTCATGATGTCTGTATAGCTCATAACTCTCTATGTGAGGATAAGTATTTACAGAATATGTATCATTATATGAAATAAGGATTAAATGCATTTAGTAAGACCAGGATTATTTCTCACTAATATTAGTAAAGCACATTTCTTCAAAAAGGGAAATGATAAAAAATTTCTGTTTAGGGTTCTAACTTAAACAGCAAAAAACTTTAGTCCTAGTATTATTAGCATGAGAATTTGACTGTTTGGGTTTTTTTTAATGGTAGGTTATAGATAAGTTGGGAAAGGTTATTGTTAGAAATATTTAATATGAGTAACTGACATTTATGGGTGATAGAGAAATGTAATATCTTGGTTTGTGTTTCAGTATAAGTACAAGGAAGGGTATCGGAAGCAGCTGGGCCACCACATTGGAGCCAGGAACATCGAGGATGACCCCAAGATGATGTGGTCGATGCACGTGGCCAAGATCCAGAGTGACAGGGAGTACAAGAAGGACTTTGAGAAGTCCAAGACAAGGTTCAGCAGCCCCGTGGACATGCTGGGAATTGTGTTGGCCAAGAAGTGCCAAGGGTTGGTCAGTGACGTTGACTACCGGCACTACCTGCACCAGTGGATCTGTCTGCCCGACCAGAATGACGTGATCCACGCCAAGCAAGCCTACGACCTTCAGAGTGATGTGAGTTCTCTGGCATTTGATTTTTGCTGAGGAATGAGTTTATTGTACATAATTGTACCAGGTCATCTTGTTCTGATGTGATAGAACCAACATTTTGAGGTTTATTTTTAAATTTTGTGGCTGATTGAAACTGAGCTCTCCAACAGGATGTGTTAACTAATTGATGCTTCAGTGAAATCCCCTAACTCCAGAATTGCTATCTATCATTTACCATTCTGTGGAAGTTGGATAATGGTTTCACCCTTAATGTAGTGGAAATGCACTTGTTTTTTGTATATTTTATCTTGTGCTTTGTATTTATTTAAATTAACTGTTAATTTGATAGTGAGATTACTTATTGGCGAAATATTCACCATGTAAGTTGCATTATTACTATTGTTATTATTATTGATAGAATAACCCGTGTGGGTGATTTTTTTTTCTATTTTTTGTAACAGAACTGCTACAAGTCTGACCTGGAATGGCTGCGGGGCATTGGCTTCAGGCCATCTTGTTATGATGTGGTAGAGCCAACATTTTGAGATTTATTTTTAATTTTCATTGTTAATTGATCCTCAAATCTCCTAGAGGTTATATTAACTGACCGATATTTAAATGAAATCTTGTAATTGCAAGATTTGGACTATCTATCATTTACCCTTCTGTGGAAGTTGGATAATGGTTTCACCCTTAATGTAGTGGAAATGTTGTCATTTTTTCTACAGTCTTCTTTACAGCTTTGAATTTGTTTGAATGAAGAGCTGGTAGGAAGGTATTTTCCATTTGGAAAGATGCACTGTGTAACATCCATTATGATGATTATATTATTAAAATAACTTGTGTAATTTTTTTTATTGTAACAGAACTGCTACAAGTCTGACCTGGAATGGCTGCGGGGCATTGGCTGGGTCCCAATTGGTTCCTTGGAAGTTGAGAAAGCCAAGAGAGCAGGGGAGATCCTGAGTGATAAGATTTACCGCCAGCGTCCGGACACCATCAAGTTCACCAGTGTCACGGATTCCCTGGAGATGGTGTTGGCCAAGCAGAACGCAGACACCATGAACAAGGTGAGTCCTGATCCCTCTGGGTGACACATCAGAGATCTCAGCCCTGGAGACAGGACTGGGAATGAACTGAGCACCAGCAATGCTGCAGTTCAGGCATGATTCATTTTCAATCTGTTACCTCTTGTTATTTCACTCAAAACTCTAAAATCAGGTGAGGAAGATTCAAATTTGTGTAATATTCTCCATTTTACATTTAAATATTTTCCTTGGCCTGTGTGTGCATCGAGCACTAATTATTGTTCATTATTCCGAAGCAATGTGGCAGTTTCCTTAATGTTTTTAAACTCCCTCAGATAAATTCTCCTTTTGTTGATGTTACTTTTACCATATCAACAAATAACTGTATATCCATTTTATATTGGCATAAAATGGGTTGGGTTAGAAGGGACATTAAAGATCATTTTGTTCCAACCTCCTGCCATGGGAAGGGAATATTTCCCCTAGACCAGGTTCCTATCATTTTAATGAATGTGTTTTCCATGTTTATTGGGATATTAACCTGGTTTGGAATGCCCTATCAATCTCTTCCTGATTTCTTTTTTAGCGTTTGTACACTGAAGCGTGGAACAAAGACAAGACCACGATTCATGTCATGCCTGACACCCCAGAAATCCTGCTGGCCAAACAGAACCGAGTGAACTACAGTGACGTGAGTGCAACTGAAATCTGAGACAATTAAATTGTACTTCTGACAAGTATGCTTTTGTCATCCCTGACTTTTAGTTAATATTAAAACATTGTCAGGTTGTTATTTTCACAAATGGTCTGTTCCCATGCTGAAATCAGAGTTGTTCCAGAAATTGACTCCTGGATATCTAATTGGGCTATTGAAATATATTATCCTCCATAAATTAGAAATAATTTATACAGCAAGGTGTGGAAATAACTAGTTTTGCTTAGCTTTCCCTAAATGATTTCTATTTTCCAAGCATCTACAATAAAATTACACAGTCTTTGAAATCTGCAGCTTTTTATTTTATTTCTATTTTCCAAGCATCTACAATAAAATTACACAGTCTTTGAAATCTGCAGCTTTTTATTTTATTTCTATTTTCCAAGCATCTACAATAAAATTACACAGTCTTTGAAATCTGCAGCTTTTTATTTTCTAGTAAATGTAGAGCTGGGCTGAAAATGTTTAAGTTGCCTGAAAATCAACAATATTGTTTAGGGACTTGAATAGTTTTATTACCCAGATGTGCTTAACTGAAATGCTATTTTGTTTTTGAAACTGAATTGTGAATTTTTTTCTCACAGAAAATGTACAAACTGGCCTTGGAGGAGTCAAAGAAGAAGGGCTATGATTTGCGTTTTGATGCCATTCCCATTCAGTCTGCCAAAGCCTCCAGGGAGATTGCCAGTGAGGTGAGCAGGCTTTGTTCTCACTTCTCTATGGATTTGCTAATGCAAAAGACTCAGAATCTTTGTTCACTTGTTTGCTAATCGTGCATTTCACAACATCCATAATATAGGGACTGGGAATGAACTGAGCACCAGCAATGCTGCAGTTCAGGCATGATTCATTTTCAATCTGTTACCTCTTGTTATTTCACTCAAAACTCTAAAATCAGGTGAGGAAGATTCAAATTTGTGTAATATTCTCCATTTTACATTTAAATATTTTCCTTGGCCTGTGTGTGCATCGAGCACTAATTATTGTTCATTATTCCGAAGCAATGTGGCAGTTTCCTTAATGTTTTTAAACTCCCTCAGATAAATTCTCCTTTTGTTGATGTTACTTTTACCATATCAACAAATAACTGTATATCCATTTTATATTGGCATAAAATGGGTTGGGTTAGAAGGGACATTAAAGATCATTTTGTTCCAACCTCCTGCCATGGGAAGGGAATATTTCCCCTAGACCAGGTTCCTATCATTTTAATGAATGTGTTTTCCATGTTTATTGGGATATTAACCTGGTTTGGAATGCCCTATCAATCTCTTCCTGATTTCTTTTTTAGCGTTTGTACACTGAAGCGTGGAACAAAGACAAGACCACGATTCATGTCATGCCTGACACCCCAGAAATCCTGCTGGCCAAACAGAACCGAGTGAACTACAGTGAGGTGAGTGCAACGGGGCAGCTGAGACAGTTGAAGGGTTTCTCATAAGTACACTGTTGTCACCTTTGATTTTTTATTAATGGTAAAATATTGTCAGGTTGTTTATTTTCCTACATGGCCAATTTCAGTGCTGAAATCAGGGTTGCTCTTCCACAAAAATATATCATCCCCCATAAATGAGAAATAATTTCTACAGCAAGTTGTGGAAATAGGTGATTTAGCTCTTTAAATGTTCCAGTCTTTGCCTTCCCTAAATGATTTCCATTTTCCAAACATCCACTATAAAATTACAAGGTTTTTGAAATATTTTTTTTTCTTTTCTAGAGAAAAGTATTTAAATTGTCTGATGATGTACAATATAGTTTAGTGACTTTATTTGTTTTACTGCGCAGTTGTATTGAACTAAAATGCAATTTTCAATTTTGTTTTTTGAAACTGAATTGTGAATTTTTTTCTCACAGAAAATGTACAAACTGGCCTTGGAGGAGTCAAAGAAGAAGGGCTATGATTTGCGTTTTGATGCCATTCCCATTCAGTCTGCCAAAGCCTCCAGGGAGATTGCCAGTGAGGTGAGCAGGCTTTGTTCTCACTTCTCTATGGATTTGCTAATGGAAAAGAATCAGAATCTTTGTTCACTTGTTTGCTAATCGTGCATTTCACAACATCCATAATATAGCTGAAGCGTGGAACAAAGACAAGACCACGATTCATGTCATGCCTGACACCCCAGAAATCCTGCTGGCCAAACAGAACCGAGTGAACTACAGTGAGGTGAGTGCAACGGGGCAGCTGAGACAGTTGAAGGGTTTCTCATAAGTACACTGTTGTCACCTTTGATTTTTTATTAATGGTAAAATATTGTCAGGTTGTTTATTTTCCTACATGGCCAATTTCAGTGCTGAAATCAGGGTTGCTCTTCCACAAAAATATATCATCCCCCATAAATGAGAAATAATTTCTACAGCAAGTTGTGGAAATAGGTGATTTAGCTCTTTAAATGTTCCAGTCTTTGCCTTCCCTAAATGATTTCCATTTTCCAAACATCCACTATAAAATTACAAGGTTTTTGAAATATTTTTTTTTCTTTTCTAGAGAAAAGTATTTAAATTGTCTGATGATGTACAATATAGTTTAGTGACTTTATTTGTTTTACTGCGCAGTTGTATTGAACTAAAATGCAATTTTCAATTTTGTTTTTTGAAACTGAATTGTGAATTTTTTTCTCACAGAAAATGTACAAACTGGCCTTGGAGGAGTCAAAGAAGAAGGGCTATGATTTGCGTTTTGATGCCATTCCCATTCAGTCTGCCAAAGCCTCCAGGGAGATTGCCAGTGAGGTGAGCAGGCTTTGTTCTCACTTCTCTATGGATTTGCTAATGGAAAAGAATCAGAATCTTTGTTCACTTGTTTGCTAATGTTGCATTTCACAAAATAGATAATATAGAAATCTGTTTTCATAATGATCCTACTACATTCCTTAAGTGCGCAAAAAAATGGATAGCCAGTATTTGTGTATGAGTTATGTATCACAATTATGAATAAATAAAATAACATGAAGATTATTTATATGCCCTACGTTGTTATCCATGGATGTTAAAGTAGGATGAACAAAAAGATGTAGGAGTCTGTGCTAGAGTTTGTCAAGATAATTTCTGATTCAAAATAGGAAGTACTTTAAAATCTGTCTCCAAGAGAAATATGTAAGTAAATAAATTCTAAAAGTTTAAATGCTTGCCTTTTCTGGAGGAAAGAAAAAATTCTGTTTCAGTGTCACATTGAAACCCAAAACACAAACCAGGAAAAAACTCTGCAATGACTGGGACAATTTTTGTTTCAAGGATGAGGCAATATCACTAAGAGACAGAGGATAACAGATTTTTATGCTCCTTGATTTTCTACCAAGAGATCTATTTAAATGCTTTGTGTTAAAAAAGTACACAATATATGAATATATATGTGGATTTTTTTCCCTGCAGTACAAGTACAAGGAAGGGTATCGGAAGCAGCTGGGCCACCACATCGGGGCCAGGAACATCGAGGACGACCCCAAGATGATGTGGTCGATGCACGTGGCCAAGATCCAGAGTGACAGGGAGTACAAGAAGGACTTTGAGAAGTCCAAGACAAGGTTCAGCAGCCCTGTGGACATGCTGGGAATTGTGCTGGCCAAGAAGTGCCAGCAGCTGGTGAGCGACGCCGACTACCGGCACTACCTGCACCAGTGGATCTGTCTGCCCGACCAGAACGATGTGATCCATGCTAAGCAAGCCTATGACCTGCAGAGTGATGTGAGCAAATCCTTAAATTTGTAACACAGTATTTCTGCTGTACAGTAATTCTGTAATACAGTAATTTTGTAATACAGAATTGTCTTGCACAGTCTGATTTTTAAAATATGGATAATAAGACTCTAGTCGCTTGCATCAGACTTGTTGAAATGTTTTCATTCTTTCAATGCTTTCATCAAATATATGTTTAATCCTATTTTTTCAGTCCTTAACCTGAGGTATAATTTGTTTGTTACTCTGATACTATCATTGTGCTCCAATACCTCTTTTATTTTTCCTTTTTTAATAATTATTTTACTTAATATTCAAAAACAACAGTTGTTGTCAGAACCATATCCTCAGAAACATACCCAGTTGTTCATAAATTTTGTGCTTGTTTATATTAATTCTAATATTTGATCACACTTGCCCTTGTATAACAAACTTTCACATTTTTTCAGGCTGTTTACAAATCAGACCTGGAATGGCTGAGAGGCATTGGATGGGTTCCTATTGGTTCCTTGGAGGTTGAGAAAGCCAAGAAAGCTGGAGAAATCCTCAGTGACAGGAAGTATCGGCAGCCTGCAGACAAAATCAAATTTACCAGTGTGACCGATTCCTTGGCCATGGTCTTAGCCAAGCAAAATGCTGAGATCATGAACAAGGTGAGGGTGGTACTGCCAGTTCATACAACTTGTTCATGAGGTGAAAAATCCAAAATACAAAGTAAACCCAAAAACTTGTGGATTTAAGAGAAAGTTGATGTCCAAATTCAGCCATTGTACAGGAAAGCTGTTCTCACAGGGCTCAGTCTGAAGTGAGCAGTTGGCAAAAATCTACAGCCAAAAGTCCTTTAAATCAAAGATTTTTCCAAGGGTAATACTGCATGATGAACAAGTGATGAGGAAATACCTGAAGTTCTCTGGATGTGAAACTTCTGCAACATATCTCATATCTGGGGGGTGAAAGTCACTAAGTACCTCCTCCTTTATAACAAGCATAATAAAACAACTTATACAGAATAATTAATACACTTTTCCTCCTATGGCTGTTTCTCCACAATCCAAATCTATCAGTTGCTGCACCAGCTTAACCTGAGAAAAAATTAGGAGAGACGAAGTTTTCCTTCTTGAACTGTTCAGAGAGAAACTTTGCTGTGTCAGGGTATTAGAGCTTACTGAAACTACCCCTAGCAGTTTGTAAAAAAATTGTAATTGTAAAATAATTTCATAAAGAACTGTTTGTAAAGGGCTGTTTTCCTGTCTCGCAGCGCTTGTACACGGAAGCCTGGGATGCAGACAAGAAGTCCATCCATGTCATGCCTGACACACCAGACATTCTATTAGCAAAGGCCAACGCAGCCAACGTTAGCAAGGTAAGGAGATTTAAACATTTACTGAACTAATGGAAATTCAGAGTTAAGTCAGTATTTCTTTAATCATAAAGATTTCTGAAACACGCATTCATGAAAAATTTGAGAGACAATTGTAAAATGCCAAAATCCCACCATTCAGAATATTGATAAGCCATTTTCTGTCTTCTCTTGTATAGAAACTTTATGTACAAGCCTGGGAAGAGGCCAAAAAGAAGGGTTATGACATGAGAGCTGATGCAATTCCAATCAAAACCGCAAAAGCATCAAGAGATATTGCGAGTGATGTATGTTATTCCTTTATTTTCATTTCCTTCAAAAACAAGCATATGTATTTTTGTGATCAGTAGCAATAGGAAATTATGGCACCTTCATCCCAGATTCATTTCCTTTTGTATTTCCAGTACAAGTACAAAGAAACCCACGAGAAGGAGAAAGGCCACTACATCGGGTGCCCCAGTGCCAAGGAGGACCCCAGGCTGGCGCAGGCCGCGCGCGCCATGGCCCTGCAGAACGACCGCCTCTACAAGAAGGCCTACAACGATTCCAAGACCCAGATCCACATCCCTGTGGATGCCCTGTCGGTGCAGGCAGCCAAGGAGTGCCAGACCCTGGTCAGTGACATTGACTACAGGCAGTACCTGCACCAGTGGACCTGCCTTCCTGACCAGAACGACGTGATCCACGCCCGGCAGGCCTATGACCTCCAGAGCGATGTGAGTGACAATCACTGTAGGAAAGCTTTAGAGCAGCTGTGTGAGGCTGTGTTTGTTAGTGACTGGCAAATACACTTTCAAATGCACATTCATGGGCTTGCAGTCGGTTCTGGTACGTTTATTTTGTCCTTTCCAAAGGGTTTCAGCCTGTGTGCTGGAATTATTTGGGGCAGCTCATAAGGAAGCCATGTTTTCTTGGTCTGCTCTACCATGTTTGCTTTCAGAGTACTTGCAGATTATGCTCCTGCTTTCAATGTGGGGTCTTAAAGGTATTATTTCTTTGCAAATCAGGGGTGCTGTGTCTAGAAAGGACCTGATGCAACAGAGCATCACCGGCTGCTTGCTGTGTAAAGAGTATGAGAATAAGTTGGGGAAAGGCTTACAAAAAACCTTCTTGAACTTAGAGTTAGAGCTACAGAATCCCAAAATTGTTTGGGCTGGCAAAGACCATTTTATTCCAGCCCCCTGCCATGGGCAAGGGACACCTTCCAGTAGACCTGGTTATTCAGAGCCTCATCCAGACTTGTCTTGAACATCTCCAGGAACTGAGAGTGCTCTCTGGGCTAAGAGTTGTCTCTGCAATGCCAGTAACCCTTGGTTTGTTTGCAGAACGTGTACAAGTCCGACCTGGAATGGTTGCGAGGCATTGGCTGGCTGACAGAAGGGTCTGTGGATGTGGTCAAAGCCAAGAAGGCCCAGGAGCTCCTCAACGAGCGCCTGTACCGCACGCGGCCGGAGCAGCTGAAGTTCACCAGCATCACTGACTCCCCAGACGTTGTCCTGGCCAAGACCAACGCCATGCAGCTCAGTGATGTAAGCTCCCCTTTCACTTGTGGGATGACATTTCATTTCTTTCTGGTGGAGAGTAGAATTTCTACGGTGGGAATGATGAGTTGGGAAGTTTTGCAAGTTGGAATTACTGAAGAATTCCTCTTGGTGTTTTTTTTCTCACCATACTGATATTGCCATTGTTCTTCCTTTCTCCTCAGCGTCTGTATCGTGAGGCCTGGGATAAAGACAAGACCCAGATTTCCCTCCCTTCAGACACTCCTGTCATGCTGCAGTCCAAAGTCAATGCTCTCAACATCAGCAATGTAAGAGAATAACATGGAATATTTGTGAAGCGATAGAAAGTGAAGGCTGGCAATTGTTCTTCCAGTTTTTGCTGTAAATGATGGTGCACAAACTCACTTTCTAATGTGCTTGTTAACAGGAAATTACATCCAGAGGCTTTTTATCACCTCTCAGCCTATCAACAGGTTGTGTGTTCATGAACAAACTCCCAAGCTCAGTGTGCAATTCCACACAACTTCTGCTTCCTTTGGCAAAACCTGCCAAATACATTCCGTGGAGTCCAGTTGGAGTCTGCAGACATAGTGGTCTGTCTTCAGGAATATTTCTGCTGCCTCTTTGAGTTTTAATCTTGCACCTACTTTAAGTCATGAATTTTCTGTTGAAACACTTGCCAGGATCATTATTGTCATTCTGCCAGTTACAGGAAGCAAACAGGGCTCCCAAGCTGGTCATTCCCAGCAAGCAGGTTTTTAGAGAAGGCATTTCACTATGTTTCACAAAGGTAATTAATTTTCTTTACAGAAACATTATCAGAAAGCCTGGGATGAGGTCAAGGCGAAAAGCTACGACCTAAGAGCTGATGCCATTCCCATCAAGCAAGCCAAGGCCTCCAGAGACATTGCCAGTGAGGTACAGCCTTCTCTTCGTGTGGTGCTTGTGTCTCAGCAGACCTGAGTGGAGCTCAGGCTGGCAGGTGGCTGTGTCCAGGTGAGAAACACACCTTCTGTTCTCTCTGCATTTCCAGTACAAGTACAAAGAAACCCACGAGAAGGAGAAAGGCCACTACATCGGGTGCCCCAGTGCCAAGGAGGACCCCAGGCTGGCGCAGGCCGCGCGCGCCATGGCCCTGCAGAACGACCGCCTCTACAAGAAGGCCTACAATGATTCCAAGACCCAGATCCACATCCCTGTGGATGCCCTGTCGGTGCAGGCAGCCAAGGAGTGCCAGACCCTGGTCAGTGACATTGACTACAGGCAGTACCTGCACCAGTGGACCTGCCTTCCTGACCAGAACGACGTGATCCACGCCCGGCAGGCCTACGACCTCCAGAGCGATGTGAGTATCCACAGAGATGTGTAGTTTTATTATTTAATAGATTATAGCCTTATTCTGATTGTTCAATGCTATATAGTCACAACAGATTTATATTTAGACTGTTTTCTTAATTTTTTTGTTACTGCTATTATGTGCTCTTTTTAAAAGTATTGGTTTTATTTCTAAATTTTGTAGAACTTTAGTTGATGATGTGTTGCATAATGCTTTTGGACAGGTGTGATTTGGGGAGGCTGCAGGATTTGTCTCTCTTGCTTTGATGGGATTTAGGAATAACAGTTGTTTGCTGCCTTGGAGTCAGGTGGCTTTTGTTACTTCTCTTTGCTTGTGTAAGCTTGGAAATTTATTTAATTGGAAGAAAACTCTGTGAGGTAGCCAGTGAGAGGTCTTAGAGGCTGAATGCAAAGCAGGAGTCAGTGCAGCTGATTTCCTAGCCTGGCTTTGCTGCTTATCAGTTCCTCTTCCACTGTTTCAATTACAAGCTTTGGAGATGAGGTTCTTGTTTCTTGCTGTGTGTCAGTTTTCCTGGTAGGTAGCTTGGGGTTTTGTTAGGACTTGTGAATTGTTGTAATGAGTAGAGGAAAGTGTTTTGGAAGGGACAGGAAGACTTTTGTAAGCTTTTAATATTAATCATCTTTAACTGCAACACCTTTCAGTTGTTTCTCCTTACATGGCTTAGAATGTGTTGTTTAAGAGCTGAACTACTTAAGAACTTTTTGCCAGATTTAATTTTACTTGCAACAATGAACATCTCGTGTCTACAAAAAGGATTCATGTGACTCTAGCTAGGTTTATATAACATAATCTACTTTGCATAGCTTAAAATAATTAAGACAATAATTTTAAACAATGTTTTCCTTTTCTGACCATCTCACCCAGGCTGTGTACAGGTCAGACCTAGAGTGGCTCCGTGGAATTGGGTGGTTGCCCAATGACTCTCCAGAAGTTAAGAGGGTGAAGAATGCCCAGGATCTCCTGAGTGACAACGTGTATCGGACCCCCATTGACAGTGTGAAGTACACCAGTGTTGTGGATTCCCCAGATGTTGTTCTGGCCAAAACCAACGCTGAACAGATCAGCACTGTATGTTCCAAACTCCTCAAAGCTGCACTAGAAACTAAAGCTAAAGAGAAATCTCACTGTTAAAATGTAAAACTGATCCATGGTGTTTTAAGTGTAATGCTTTTCCAAACGCTTTACTCTGTAGAGATGACAGTTCGGGAGAGATTTATGGGATTTTATGTTATTGATATGTGAAATTCCATAAGTCTGATGATATTATTAAATGACTGTTTTAACAGCAAAAATATAAAGAAGCCTGGGAAAAGGACAAGACTATGATCCACATCATGCCAGACACCCCTGAAATCAACCTAGCCAAGGCTAATGCTGTTAATTACAGCCAGGTATGTTTATCATTCTGTTTTCTCTAAAATAGTATGTGGATTATATCATTCTATGTTGAATCTCTGTGAATCTCATTGAAGTCTATCCTCATACAGGGCTTGTGGCATTCCCTTCTCTCTACTGAGTATCCTTAAAGTATTTGGCCATTTTAAAATAAATATTTGCATTCAGCTATTTAAAAATTATTAATATCATGCCCCTCTGAGAGAATATTTTATTAAAATGGATGACAATTCAAGGCACATAAATATTTTCTACACTTTTACAAACACACTTCTGTGCTTTATAGGTTGCACAACTGGTGTTACATGTTTCAGAGGCAGCTGCATTCATGGTTAGGAGTGGGAGTACTACTCAAAAAATTTCACAGTATTTCAGGAAAGAAATGGCTGGAAGCTCTGTTTCTGTAATGGCAAATGCCAGAGTATTCAGCATGTGTGTGATGTTTTATCTTTCTCTTCAGAAACAATATAAAGGAGCTTGGGATGAGCTGAAGACGAACTACGATTTGAGAGCAGATGCAATTCCAATCAAGACAGCCAAGGCTTCTAGAGAGATTGCCAGTGATGTAAGTGCCAAAAGAGGTAAATCCCATGCTCCAAGAGCTCTTTCTAGCTGTAACTGATGGTGACCTCTGCTCTTCCCCCAGTACAAATACAAGCTGGAGCACGAGAAGCAGAAAGGACACTACGTGGGAGTGCCGAACGCAAAGGGAGATTCCAAAATCCAGTTTGCCCTGGACGTGGCCAAAGTCCAGAGCGAACGAGAGTACAAGAAGTACTTTGCCAAGCAGAAGACCCAGTGCCACCTGCCAGTGGACATGATGTCCATCGTGTCAGCCAAGCATGGGCAGGCCCTGGTGAGCGACGCCGACTACCGGCACTACCTGCACCAGTGGATCTGCCTCCCCGACCAGAACGACGTCATTCATGCCAGGCAAGCCTACGACCTCCAGAGCGATGTAAGTTCACCTGAAAACACCCCTTAACTTAGTCCTGTATTGCCTCTTCTTATTCTGCTTCAGCTCTGAGGGGTGGGAATCTGTTCCTGAATTCAGGGAACTCATCTTGCTCTTTGTTAGAGTTGCAAAGTGTAGGCCACTTATAAATTGCCATGGTTGGAGGGTGATAAATTCAGATGTAGTGCTCATGTTGGAACTACTGCTCCCCTTTTAACCACTGAATTATATTCTGTTATTTATGAATCTTGCTGGATTGTCCAGGGAAATGTAGCTAAGAGCATGGACCAGTGTAGCTAAGAGCACGGACCCTCTTTTGTTTTCCCAGGCTGTTTATAAAGCTGATTTGGAATGGCTGCGGGGAATCGGATGGTTGCCAAATGATTCCCTTGGAGTCAAGCATGTCAAATATGCTGGAGATCTCCTGAGTGAGGTAACCAAATGTTTTTCAATACTAAAATTTTCTTCAGGGGTATATATCACTCAAAGTATTTAAAATGGTTTAAACAATGAGGGATTTTTTCAAATGAAAAATGCAACTGCAGTATTTTCACAACATTTATTATGTATGGAGAGGTTTTTCTCCATGAGAACTTCCTTGTCTTGTGTATGTATTCAGAATTGCTGTAGTAAGCATCAAATATTCCAGGCCAATCTGTTCTTCTCTTTCTTGTACAGAGGAAGTACCGCACAAAAGCTGAAACTCTCCCGTTCACTCCCGTGGCTGACAGAGTTGATTATGTCACAGCAAAGAATAGCACTGAAATCCTCAGTGATGTAAGTTTGCTCTCAGTGTCTGCGTGTCATTTGACTTCTGTGATTCTGTATTTAATGTGCTTTGTCTACCAGCCTTGCCAATTCAGGGGTTGGTTTGTTATTTTATGTGCAAATTATGGTGTTTTCCCAGTTCTGTGGGGATGCTACAAGGCAGTCATTTCTTTCTGTGTCCTAGATTAAATACCACAAAGAATGGAATGAGGCCAAGACAAATTATACTCTCACAGATACACCACAGCTGGACATGGCCCGAGAGGCAGCCAGAATTCTAAATCAGGTGCGTGGTCTCTCCTTGACAGCTTTTACTCACATTTTTGAGGTATTTAGAAAACCTGCCTTATTAATCTGAAGGAAGGATTTCTTATTCTTATACTTCTGTATAAATTGCATACATACAGTAATCATTATCACTGTATTAGTGTTGAATTCCTCATCACTTTTATTTCCCACAGAATTTATACAAGGAAAGCTGGGAGAAAGAAAAAGCCACTGGTTACCTCCTGCCTCCTGACACGGTGCAGATCACTCATGCCAAGCACTCCAGTGATGTCCAAAGTGAGGTAATGATTCTTCTCATTAGGAAGATGAGTGCTTGGAAGCATGGAATGTTAAAGGCCTTGAAAATTCTCAAACAGACTTAAGAAGCTTTCCATCGGGGGTAACATCCAGACTTTGCGTGGCCTGTGAATTCCACTATGTCCTCCAAATAATTCAGTTATCTTTGTGATTATGGGGTTTGGAGATACTAGTGCTGAAGGTCAGACTCCTTCCACATTCCCTCTCTCCAGAAACAGTCCTTTCAAAATCAACTGAGCTGGACTTCCATACTTTATAAGTGTTAAATAATAAAAAAAAAGTGTAAAATTTGAAGTGATACTATGATTATAACATATATGGCTCTGATTTCACTTTTTGGCGTATCAAAACCTCTAGGCCAGTACACACTTCTAATTTTTAACATTTACATAATGGATCTTGAAATTATTGCATGACTCTTATTTGGAATAAACATTTTGTCAAAACAGGTTGATGTAAATACCATAAGTAAGCATTCACTCTTCAGACAATCTCAAATAATTTGTTTCAAAATGAGAGTAAATGTGCTTGTTAGAAAACATTTTCTAGCAAGTCTTTCCTCTTGTGTTAACAATATCTTTTACTGAAAATGGGGAGTATATTAGACCAGAAAATGCTATATTTTGAACAGGAAGGCTTATACAAAGTAATATTATTGTTTGTGACCAGATTTTTATCTGGTCATGTGCTGAAAACCTAAAGTTGCATTTGAGAACTCCCTGTCTGATCTGCTCTTTGTGTTGACAAAGCTGAAGTTGTTCCCAGGTTAAAACCAGAGTGGATACAGTTTGTGCTGATTTTCTCTGTATTTCTGCCCTCTCCCACCAGCTGAAATACAAAGCTGAGTATGTCAAGCAGAGAGGTCACTACGTGGGAGTTGCCAAGATGAGGGATGACCCCAAGCTGGTGTGGTACGAGCACGCGGGCGAGATCCAGAACGACAGGCTGTACAAGTCAGACTACAACAAAACCAAGTCCAAAATCCACATGCCTTCGGATGCCATGGCAGTTGTGGCAGCCAAGGAGGGCCAGAACCTGGTCAGTGATGTTGAGTATCGCCAGTACCTGCACCAGTGGACCTGCCACCCTGACCAGAACGATGTGATCCACGCCCGGCAGGCCTACGACCTCCAGAGTGATGTGAGTGATGGTGCAGCCCTACGAGGTCCTTTCTGGATCTGGCCTAAGGTTGTTGCCCACAGCACATAGTCCATCCTGAGTTCAATAATTTCTGTCCTTTTGCATTGTCTTTCTGGTTTAGAACGTCTACAAAGCTGATTTGGAGTGGCTCCGTGGCTGTGGTTGGATCCCTCTCGATTCAGTGGAGCATAAGAAGGTTAAGAATGCACAAGAACTGATAAATAAGGTAAGAGAAAATATTTCAGCAGCTCCACAATTGGCACTTCTTTCTCATGCACAGTGTTTATGACATTATTTCACCTCTTTGCAGAGAGCTTACACAAAAGAAGCCCTGGAGAACTTTTCCAAATACACCAGTGTGGTTGACACTCCTGAGATCACCTTGGCAAAGATGAACTCTGTCAATCAGAGTGATGTATGTACCTTTTTTTAAAAATAAATTTCATATAGAAGAATTAGGGGATTATTTAATTGCTTTTGCTAACTATACTAGTTTTAACCTTATATATTTTTGTGTGCACCTCATTAATAACAGGCTTTCCTGGGGTGAACAAGTTTACTAAGTGATATGAATGAACAACACAATATTGCTGTCTAAATAATTTAACATTTTCCTGTAGAAGAATATGGCATGCCCCTGACTTAGAGCTGGCAGAGATTTTTCTTACAGAAGACTGAGTCCTGTTTTTGATGAAGAGTTCATGGAATTCCTGGTGTTGCTAAATTGCATTTGCTGAGCAGTAACTTAAATTTTTCAAGAATACCATGTGTATTTTGAGGTGACACAGTAATGTTTACCTGTGTATTATAATGGTTGAAATGTCCTACACAACATTGTTACATTATGACACAAGAAAATTAATGTCTACTACTAATAGATGGACTAATGGGAATAATGTATTTCTCCTGTGGAATTAACAGTGTGTTTGATTTCTTTTGTAGCTAAAATACAAAGAAACATTTAACCAGGAGAAAGGCCAGTACATTGGGTCTGATGATACTCCTGCTCTGCACCATGCCAAAGACATGGCCTTGCTCCAGAGTGAGGTGAGATCCCATAAATATCAACCTTTGAAGTGTGGGGTGGACTTGAGGAACTGTTCTACTCTCAGTAGTGGCACTAGGGAGGTTACTTAATCCCTTTTTTCTGCAGCTTTCCTATTTGGATCACTAGAATCAGGATGATTTCTTTCCTTATTGAAGTGATCTCAAAGGACAGCTGTGTGGTGCTTGGAAGTCATTTGGTTTTGTCATGGTGTGACAAAATTAAATATCATTCCATCCAATAATATCTTTGGGGACTACTGATAAATTTTACATTTACTTTTTGTGTAAGAAATGAAAACTGTAGATGATTTACATAATTGGCAGTTACTTTTGAGTAGTCTCACTGATTTTAATGAGAAACCTCAATTTTTTTAAAATGTGTTTACTCATTCATAAGA
Source organism: Passer montanus (assembly GCF_014805655.1). NCBI lineage: Eukaryota > Metazoa > Chordata > Aves > Passeriformes > Passeridae > Passer > Passer montanus. Next base: position 27,202,979 of record NW_024356504.1, on the reverse strand, counting down.
GTAGGCACTTCATAATTTGATCTGAAGGTGAATATATTTAATATTTAACAAAATAAGTATTAGGAAAGTGCCATTGACGCTAATGTTTCTTTAATAAACACCAACAGTTCTTAAAGATTTTTCACAATTTTGATAATCTATAAAATTATCAATCTCAATTCTGTACTACACTTTTATACCAGAGCTCATATCTATATTTTGGATATTTTTAGTACCCTTCTGGTATAAATGTAATAACCAAAGCAAGAATCAGCTAAAATCTGTGCTCAGGTAGCTACCTAAAATGAACACTTGTCCTGTTTGCCTTCTACTGAATGTCTGTTCAAAATGAACATTCTCCATTTAATTTATTGGGAACCACTCTGTAAAAATATTCTGTATTCCATGTCATATCCCATGTGTGTATAAATGGGAAATATAAATTATTTTTTCATTAAATCTGTGTATGCTTTTTCTTGTCTAGAAACATTACAAGAAGGCTTGGGAGCTGAGCAAGCCCATTGGATACACTCTGGATGAGAAATATGTTCCACTTGTGGGAGCCAAACATGCAAACCACATCAACAGTGAGGTCAGGAGGGATTTCCCATTCTTTCCCTTCCCCCCCCGCCATTTGTTGTCAAGAATGAACATTAAAATTTCCACATGAATATTTTTTCAGCTTAAATATAAGGAAATACACGAGAAGCTGAAGGGCCATTACCTGGCTGGGAAGGATATTGGTGATTTCCCCAGTGTCATTCACTCCCTGGAATTCCAGAAAATGAGAAGCGCGGTAAGGAATGAATGAGTCTGGAATATTTTCCATTTCCTTTATTTCACCATTTATTTCACTGATGAAATGCACTATTTCATTACTTAAACATAAATCATGCAAAGTTTAATTGAGCTGTAGAATCACAAGATCATTAAGGTTGGAAAAGACCTCCAAGATCAAGCCCAACCTTAACATAAATCCACAATAATATCAGTAAAAATTATTTCAACATGTTTATATTTCCTGAATGCTTATTTTTATATGTGGGTTGAATAATTGAATTTAAAATTACTTAGGAGATTGAGAAGGGATTTGTTCAGCTATTTGTAATACTACAGTAAGGCAAAAACCCCCCTTTTTCTGTTTCAGTCTAAGGATCTGAGCAGTACAAAATACCATGTGGGATTCATTTCCTTTACAAATAAAAGTGTAGATGTTGAGTTGAAATAGGAATTTAAGAGCTGGAAAAGAAAATGCACATTTGGTGTGTTGCTGTTGTCAGCACTGCACATACAGCATGTCATGCAGGGCACAAAATCAGTGTAATCCCAAATATTCTATCTTTAATTAGATGAAAACCACGTGTGGAGCATGAGTTTTTTAATCCTGAAGACTTTTTAGTTTTCTCATCAGCTGTTAAAACTGCAAGTGAAGGTAATTGTTGTCCTTCCAGAACTTTGACACAATAAAAGGAGATTAATATCCAAGTTAAGATTTCTATCCTGTTAAATCCCATGGCAGTTTAGCTACTAAATCCAGAGACCACATCTCAGATTATGCTGTCACCTTTTAGTCCAAAATCCAAAGTTATACAGAAAATCACTCTGATTTCCTCTCACATTTCCCCAATCTTTGCTTTTCAGCTGGCCTACAGAAAGAACTATGAAGACACCAAGAAGAATGTGCATATCCCAGCTGACATGATGAACCACGTCCTGGCCAAGAAGTGCCAGTACATCCTCAGTGACCTGGAGTACCGCACCTACTTCCACCAGTGGAGCTGCTCCCCTGAGGAGAACGATGTCATCCACGCCAGGAAAGCCCAGGAGATCCTGAGTGATGTATGTTTGTCACTTATTCAGAGCCATAGATAAGGCTGGCTTGGAAGGGACCCATCAAGGTCATCCAGCACGCCCCAAAAATCCCACCAGGAGCCTGAGGGCATTGTCCAAGCCCTTCTAAACTTATAGGAGCTTACTGAACCCATTTGTTTGACATTATAGCCTTTCCCATAATTTTTCCCCAAGTATCTTCCACAATACTTAAATATGAAATTAATAACTGTGGCCTTGGATTCCTAGTACCAATCACTGCAGTGATCCTTATCTGCTGTAATTGGGAATGCTGAAATTAGCACAGGGGCCAGGATAGCATCCAGAATCCTTCTGGATCCAGTGGGTCTGGAAAAGAATTCCCCTTGTTTGTTGGGGTTGTATCAGCCCCCAGGTGAGAGAATTGTGATCATATTCTGCAGTCAGTGGTGTCCCAGCTTGGGCCAACCAACCTTCCCAATAAAATCTGAGGGTGTGTGAATTGCCTGGCTTAGTAGGATGCAGAATTCCTTGGTTCAATTGGTAGAAGGCAAATTTCTTCCTAACCTAATGTTCTGTTCACTTCCATGCAGTCTGTGTATAAAGATGACTTAAACTGGCTGAAGGGACTTGGATGTTATGTCTGGGATACTCCACAAATCCTACAGGCTAAGAAATCCTATGACCTGCAGAGCCAGGTAAGTCTTCCTTAAATAAATAAATACTTATGTGTTTTTTTTCTTCCATTTATGATTCACTGGAGTTGACATGTCCTAGTCCAGAGCTGAAAGAAGTAATTCCTGTTACATCAGAAGTATTTTGTTTAAACTGTGAAAATACAGTCTTGGACTTGCTTCTGTAGAGACATCACTTGTATTATTGGAGGAGGAGAAAACTTAGGAGAATGTAAAGACAGCTGTGGTTTTTAATTTCATTATTCCTTAGTCCATACTGGCTATATATGAAGTATTTCTATTTAATGACCTGTCACTTTCAGAGTTGATCTTAACCAAGCTATAATCTTTAAATTCAGCTGTCCAGATGTGATTTTAAAGGAAGCTGGCAGGGGATTTCCAGGTAATTTCCAGCACTAACGAGTGTTTTGTTGGTTTTGTGTCCTTAGATAAAATACACCTCTGCAGGGAAGGAGAACTTCCAGAACTTCAGTGTGGTTACAGACACCCCTGTCTATGTGACTGCTCTGCAAAGTGCTGCCAATGCCAGTGAGGTGAGTCCCCACCTTTCCTGCTCAGGATTGTCCTGCTGAGCATTGAAACTATTCACTAAACCCAGCTTTCATCCTCCAGGTGAAATACAAGGAGGAATTCCACAAAACTAAGGACAAGTACACAACTGTGACTGACACAGTGGATTCAGAAAGAGTTCAGAGCTTGAAACACCTCTATAGTGATGTAAGTATTTATACACAGTTTTCTTTTTCTTAAGGACTTTTAATGTGGGATCTTTGTTTTATTTTGTCTGTTCACTCTTTGAAGACAAACATCCAAACCAGGAGCTTCTCAAAGCCAGTGCTGGCCCTCTGCACTGCTTGAGCTTGGGGCAGATATTGTATTTCAGGCAAGGGCCATATTTTCCAATTGTAATGCCAGTCTTGGCAAAACACCTGGATTAATAAATAGATTTCCTGAATAAAATTGCACCTGAACAAAATTAAAACCTTGTATGACAACAGACATGAATAGTTAGAAAGGATTTTTGTCACCCTTTACATGCACTTGATATTAAGTGTCACTTAATATCTTCTTTACAATACTTTATTATGTGATGTCTAAATAAAAGCAGAAGGGCTTTTGATTTCTATTGGTTGTTGGTAATTATCTACAATTAATTTTCCACTCACACAACTTTCTATTTCCCCACAGAATCTCTACAAGAAGGCCTGGGATAAAGTGAAGGCCACCAGCTATGCATTACAAAATCTGTTTTTCCACTCACACAAACTTTCTATTTCCTCACAGAATCTCTACAAGAAGGCCTGGGATAAAGTGAAAGCCACCAGCTATGCACTGCCCTCAGATACTGTAGCCTTGGCACGTGCCAAAGAACTGAAGCACAATGCAAGCATTGTAAGTGAATTAAATTCTTAATTTTTTTTAATCATTGCAGTGGTTAAAAATATTTTAACAATTAAATCCTTCATGCCTTGCATCTACTATAGATATAAATATTTTAACACTTTAATTTTCCTTCCATTTTTAATTGAGATGTAATATATATCTGTAGATAATGATTTTTCTCTGATAGTCATTTGGGTAACAGTCCTTTGTGGCTTTTATGGAAAAAAAAAAAGGTCAATTTTTATAGTAATCCAAACTGAAAATGTCAGGGTTTTTCTAGTCCAAGAGTATCCAGGTCAGAAAAAAACCCAAAACATCTTTAAATGATGCTTACAAAGTATAGAAAACTTCTTATGCTTTACTGAAGTTAGACTTAAGAGAGACCACTCCACAGATCTCTTTAAATGAAACAGCTGGAAAAATAAATAAGTGCCTTATTCTACATCTATTTATGTTTTAAATCCTCTAGTCAGCTGTTGTTTTGCAATGTGATTGTTATGATGTGCTTTCTTCTGCATTTAAGATATAACAGAAAACTAAAATCCTGCTTTAAAGCCTTTAAAAGCCTTTACTTGTTGCACTCAACTTTTTGCTTAATGCTGATGAATTTTGTTCCAAACCCACAAGTGACTCATGGGAGTCAGTTAATTGTTGCATTTCTTTGCTTGTGTTCAGGTCAAATACCGTGAGGAATATGAAAAGTTCAAAGCCCTGTACACCCTCCCCAGAGGTGTTGAGGATGATCCCAACACAGAAAGGTGCCTCAGAGTTGGGAAGCTCAACCTTGATGTAAGTGTTGGTTCTGGATGTGTGTTTTCCTGGTAAAGCCATGCTCATCTCAGAAGCAGCCACTTAAGGAATCCTCCTGCCTTGATCCACACCTCCCATTCCCACTTGCACTTGGCAGTGAGCAGTATTTGCTAAACTCTAGAATACAACCATAAATTTAAATTTTAACTCAATTACTGCATTGCCTGCATGGCCAAACCTTTAGTGTAATATGGGTGAAATCATCATCTGCCTTCTTTTAGCTCCTCAGCACAATGAAAATTGAACAAATCACATTTTACCTCCCTTGTTGAGGTCTGCAAATTATTTCTAGAGCAGGCCAGATGTAAATTTTAGTCAGACTCAAAGTGATCTCTCTCTGACTGACATCCCGCAAAAATAGCAATGATTTCCTGCAAGTTTATCAACAATTTATTCTTCAGCTTTATGAAACTGAACTTTAACTTTGATTCCACAGCGTCTGTACAAAGAGGCCTATGAGAAGACCAAAGCCAAGGTGCACATTGTCCCAGACATGGTGGACATCATCTCAGCCAAGGATGCCCAGAAGAAGATCAGTGAGATCGATTATCGCACGCGGCTCCACGACTGGCTGTGCCTGCCAGACCTGCAGGTCAACACCCACGTGAGAAGAGTCACCGACCAAGTCAGTGATGTAAGTCCCCAAGTCACTTGTTCCTGGCTCACTTTTGAGAACTTTCCTTCATTTGTGCTCTGTTGGACGAAATGATTCAGCAATAATGTCGCTGGAGCGCTCTGAAGTTTCCACTTGACTTCATTTTTGTGACACTTGCCAATAAATGGGTCATTGAGATGGGGCTTATTTGAATAGAATCAGAAAATCCCAGAGTGGTTTGGGTTGGAAAGGACCTTAGAGCTCATCCAGTTCCACTCCCTGCCATGGGACCCCTTCCACTATCCCAAGTTGCTCCAGGCCCTGTCCAACCTGGCCTTGGACACTTCCAGGGAAGGTGAGTCCACAACCTCTGAACAACAATTTCAATAATTTCAGTGTTAATAGTGCAGGCATTTGGGTCATAACATTACAGTTCTACCCTCTCTGTATATTGTCCTTTATTTGGTTGCATGAGGTGTGGAAACTTTGGAAGTCTGAGAAAATCCTGGTTGGGCACAGCTTCTACACACTTGCCTTGAGCAGGTCAGCCCAGGAGTAGGATCTGGCAGTAAATCAGAGCCCAGTAGGAGGTGCAGGTAGTTAATTTTTAAAAAAAATAATTGTTTTTTTAATTTATTGCCCAAATTGAAGCAAATTGAACAAAAATTATTTAAATTCCAGAAAGAATTGTTTTGATTTTCTCAAACAAACAAACAAATCAAAGTGGTAGAAACCTTCCTTGCCATCATTTGATAGTTGTGTTTTGGAGTGATTTAGAAATAAGGGATTAGGTCCTGATGGAATTCTTACAGGTTCTTTCTGTGCTTCCTTAGGTGATCTACAAGGATGATCTGAACTGGCTGAAAGGCATTGGCTGCTTTGTCTGGGACACTCCTGAAATCCTGCATGCCAAGCAAGCCTATGATCTTCGCAGTGATGTGAGTGGATAACCCTGGGTTTGCTTCTTAGTCTTCTCTTTCACTCCACTGTGGCTTTACTCCACTCCAGGTGTAGTGGAATAAATGTTATTTATCCTTCTTGATTGAAGGATTCACTAAATAACAAGCCATAGTTCCAATATACTCTCTGTTTCAATGCTGGTTCACTAATAAAATAGCTCAGTGATGAAATGAATAGTAAGTATAGTAAATATGATAATAAATTAATTAAATTAACAATTACTAGCCCTAGCAATTAGAGCTCTTGCTTTCTCTCTGCAGATTAAGTACAAATCTAAGGCAGAAAAAATGAAGAAGGACTTCACTGTGGTCACAGACACTCCTGTCTATGTCCAGAATGTGATCAGTGCATTGAATTTAAGTGAAGTAAGTGTTTCTCTCACCTTCCAGCCAATATTCCCAATGCTGTTACCTCACCAGCTTTAGAAATGGGACTTTTAATATGTTTTTAATAATTGAATTTTAATCATTGTTGATTATCTACACCTCATTGTAGACATAGTCACTAAAATCATTAATTGCCTGAAGACAAAAAACTTCAATCTATTTTTTAAAGGAACAATTCCCATTGTATGCAAACAAAACACACCGTGAGAGAATGTGACAATTACGACTTTCTCTCTTTCCCAGGCTGTCTATCGTGGTGATTACAAGAAGAATGTCCAAGGCAAGATGATCCCCACTGATAAAACAGTGGATCTGGAGCGGGCATACAATGCAAACAAAATACAGAGTGAGGTAAGTACAGAATTTCAGGCTCCACAGAGTTTGTGATACTGAAAAACCAAATTGTCTGCTTTTAGCTTTTCAGGTGAAGCTGCATGTCACTGCTCTGAAATGAGAGTGGGAAAATATCTTCATTCAAGCTACAAAAATGCATTTTAATGAGTTTTTCCCCAGACATGGGGGAAATCTTTTGCCACTTGTGATGCAGAGGTTTCTGGGGTGGAGGGATTTTCCCCTCAAGTATTGCTGACAGCTGTACCAAGTCTTTCTCTCTGCTCTTGCAGAATTTGTATCGCTGGGCTGGTGTGAATGCTCTGCCCACTGGCTACAGCCTTCCCACGGACACTCCCAACTTCCAGCACGCCAAGCACGCCCAGCACATCGGCAGTAATGTAAGTCAGGGTCTAAATCCTTCCAAATCATCTTCTACACCATGGCAATGATCAGCAGCCCCAGCCAAGGGACTCTCAGCTTGGGCCTTTACTATCAAAATAGAAATTTCCTCAGCATTATGCAAATACTGTATTAGATGCAAGAAAAATGTATTATATTATTAATTTTGGGCCGTAGGATAAAGGGAAAAATAATTATGATGTGTGGTGTATTTAACTCTGATACAGCTACATCTCACTTGTTTATCTCTAAAAATCTGTCTCTTTATACAGCATAAATTGCTGTCAGAACTTCGGTGTAGCCAGAATCATGATCAAATTTAGTTTCTGTGTGTTTTTGTACTTCTTATAGCTGAAATATAAAGAAGCCTATGAACACATGAAAGCCAAGGGCTACACTCTGGGACCTCAAGATGTTGGCTTTGAAAATGTGAGGAAAGTCAATCAAGTCATTAACGAGGTACAGTAAATATATGTATTTGCTTTCAGTTGCATTTGCAGTGCCCAAAATATTCATAATGAGATTACATTGACTGCTGAGTTGTAGGATCCCTCTTCTTTGAGGCTTTTTAAATTATTTAGAGAACTATCCGTCAAGAATAGTGAGGGATCATTGATCAGGCTGAAACTGTTACCATAATATAAAACTGCAGTCTGATTTTGTTAGCTGTGATTAAAGTTGAACAGAAATGATTGTATCTGTATAAAATTGTGTCACAATAGTTTTAGGTTTTTTTATATATATATATATATATATATACTCACTTCTTTGATTATTGGCTTTAATAGCATGAAAATTCAGTATATGAATTGACATGTTTTTAGGATTAGAGTCTGAGATTTCCAGGATTTATTGAACAATTAATGGGTAGAAAACCGTAATTTGTGTAAGAAGGGCTTTTCCTAGGTAGAAAACAGTAATTTGTGTAAGAAGGGCTTTTCCTAGGTAGAAAACAGTAATTTGTGTAAGAAGGGCTTTTCCTAGGTAGAAAGCAGTAATTTGTGTAAGAAGTGCTTACGCTGCACGGAACTTCTTTGCCATTTCAAGGTTTTGAGCTGTGTTCAAATGCAGAATGTTGTCTCTTGTGACAGAGGCTGTACAGGGCAACCTACCACAAGAACAAGGACAAGATTCACACCACCCCTGACACGCCCGAAATCCGCCAAGTCAGAGCCACCCAGGAGGCCGTCAGCGATGTAGGTGCCTTCCTAACAGAGCAACTGAAGAAACTGACATTATCCCCTGACCAAACAGGTGAAATGCTCTTTTGTTCCTTGTTTTCCAGCTCATCTACAAGTCAGATTTCTTCAAGATGCAGGGCCACCTGATCTCCCTGCCCTACACCCCTCACGTGCTGCACTGTCGCTACGTTGGGGACATCACCAGTGACGTAAGCAGCACCTGCAGTGAGGTCCAAACCTCTCTGCTGGGACTGGGGTTGGGTTTCTCTCACTCCCTTTCTGTTCTGTAACAAAAAAAACCCCTTTCTTACTGCATTTAAGGACCAGAGATTGAAATGATCCCAAAGGTCAGCCGTTGATTTGAATTTCTCTCGTAGATTAAATACAAAGAGGACCTGAGGTGGCTGAAGGGCTTGGGCTGCTTCCTCTATGACACTCCTGACATGGTCCGTGCCCGTGACCTCCGCAAGCTCTGGGTAAGAGTTTTCCCCTGGGAACTGAGCAGGACAACAATGGATTTATTTCTGTGCACGCAGGAAGTGAAGCAGATGAAAATGAGCAAAGAATGAGAGAATTTTGTGCCGTGCAGCCAATTTGTTGTTTCAGAGCACAGTTGGGTTGCACTGTAAAATTTCCTTTATTAATGCTGCTTTTCCTTTTCAGTCTAATTATATCTACACAAGTACTGCCAAGAAAATGTGGCCTAAAGTCCAGGTGGTGTTGGATACTCCTGGATACAGAGCAGTGCAGGAACTAAAAACTCATCTGAGTGAGGTAAATTCTGTTATTTCTGCACAATTTTGTAGCTGTAATTAACCCCTCCCTGTGTTTTTACTGGAATACATGAAATGTTATAATAGCAAAGCTGTGACTGTGCAGCTTCTGAACGATAGCAGAAGAAATAATTCCTGGACCTGTCTTTTTCCAGCTGGTTTACAGAGCTGCAGGCAATGAGCTGAAGACGAAATACACTTCCATCCTTGATACACCTGACTTCATAAGAGCCAAGACAGGACAAAAAATACAGAGCCAGGTGAAAAAATTGTGCTGATATGAAAATCAATCAGTGGATCATTCTAAATATATTGTTGAAGTACAGCAAAATCTTTCCAGGCCTTTTCCAAGCAATGTAGAATTCCTAGAAATTGGTGGTTATGTTTATATTGTGAATTTGCAGCTGTTTTTCAGAGACATAAGGTAGAATTTAGTAGAAGTGTGGGGTTTTTTGATTATTTTCTTTTTTTCTGCAGTACTTGTACGTGGAGCTTGCCACAAAAGAGAGACCCCACCATCATGCTGATGGTCAGACTCAAGCCTTTGCACATGCCAGGAATGTCAAGGACATGATCAGCGAGGTAAAATCTTGTTTTCTAATTTGCTGCCACTCTGCTGAACTCTTCAGAAGTTTCATTTCTAATTTTAGTGCTAATTTCAAGGCTCAAATCTGTTTAGCCTTCATTTATTTTTTGCTCTCTTATGCTTTAGTTCCACATTTCCTTGTAAGTTCTGGTGAAATTAAACATTCTGAAAACACGTTTTACGATTTTGTAAGAATTTTTTTTTCCAAGTTGGCAAATGCTTCTAAGATTGCAATGATGACTCTTCCCTCTTGTGTCTCTCTCAGAAAAAGTACAAAATCCAGTATGAGAAGATGAAGGACAAATACACCCCAGTCCCTGACACCCCAGTGCTGATCAGAGCCAAGAGAGCCTACCTGAATGCCAGTGATGTGAGTACTCCAGGAACACCCCCTGCTGCTTCTCCTTGCATTCTCCATGGAAAGAACAGCAAAAGTCAGTGGGGAACAAACATGCAAAGCACAGAATATGTCAGTGTCCCCCACCAAGGAAGTCCCCTTATTTACATGTCTATTTCCATTTGAAATTAGGAACATTATTCAGTTTAATTTGATTCTACTGCAATGCCTCTTTTTCTCTTCCAATTTTTAGAATTCATTTTCATTTTCCTTTGCACTGAAGAGTGGCTGTACAGCAAAGTAAAACAGATTTAAAATAATTTGCTTACACATCAAGTCTCCAAATGGAACAGGCTGGAGTGAAGTGATTGATGCTGGGGCTAGGATAAAATAACTTTTATCAGCTTTTTTTGCTTAGTTTTGTGTTAGCAGTAAACTGCCCTGTCACTGGGAATGTGTTCATTTTTTAAATTCAGAAATAGAATAGAGAGAAAAATTACCTGAGCTGCTGCACAGGAGGTTGTTAAGGTGAAATTGATTTTTTCAAGCGTGGAATGGTTATTTGTGATTTAAGCCAATTTAAAAATGCTCATTTGTGAGAGCTTTTCCATATATTTCACAACCAGCAGGATGTGAAAGGATATGTGCAGGGCTGGTGCTTTGTTCTAGGGTTTATTTAGTCTTACTGCTCTAAGAGTGATTTTTAAATACTGCCAAGAAGCATTCCAGCTCTTCTGCACTTGGGAACTTCCCCTCTGAGAAAGTCTGGGATGATCTTCCTGCTTTCTTCTAGAGGAGGGCAGGGAAGATTTTTATGCCAGAAGTGGCACCTGTGCTGCTCTAGAGAGCATTCCTGTGGTGCAGGGATGTTTGTTCCTCAGTCTGCAAGTGAATTGGGTGAAATTCCCTGTAATTTTCACCACAAGTCTCAATGAAATCACAGTTGATTGTAGGCAATTGCAGCCTCCTAAAATTCCTCAGGGCTTACATTGGGATGTCAGACAGCAACATGTCCCTGGGTATCATTCTTGAGAAGTGAGGAGTGTAACTGAAACAGCTCCTGGCACATTAATCCCTTCTTTTGTGTTTTTTTTCCCCTCCCAGCTGCGCTACAAAGAAACCTTTGAGAACACCAAGGGCAAATACCACACAGTGAAGGATGCTCTGGACATTGTCTACCACAGGAAGGTCACTGATGACATCAGCAGCGTATGTACATCTTCATTCCTAATTAGTGTTTGGCACTTAATAACCTAAAATAGGCCACTTAGCCTTTTGTTCCATTTCAATATGTCAAATAATTAGGAAAAACTCAGCATCATCAGTGTTGATTTCTCTCTTTCTCTGGGATATTGATTGCTTTGGTGTTACAAGTTAATCTCATTTCCACTCTTTTAGTTCTGCTGTTTCGGGGTGGGTGGAAAATGAAACTTTTGTGTTTTCTGGAGTGTTCTCTTTGATTTTTTTACTTAATTCTTCTATTTTCTCTGCAGGTGAAGTATAAGGAGAATTACATGAGCCAGCTGGGAATCTGGAGATCCATCCCAGACCGGCCCGAGCACTTCCACCACCGCCTGGTCACGGATGCCATCAGTGATGTGAGTCCCAGCAGCTCCTGCACGGCCCACAATGGAGGTTCAAAGTGGTCTCCAGAATGAGCCCAAACCTGCTTTCTCAACAAAGGGAAAGCAGCTGAAGTTTTTCAGTGATTTACAATCAGACAGAATCTGATGGCTAAAACTGCAGCACATCCCCTTGTCAAATTAGCAGACAGTTTTAATTAATTTCATTTGTATTTGCTTAGATTTGTTAAGCCCTGTAACAACCTATAATTGTACATTTCTGTACATACACAATAACCCCTTACCTGTACATTATCTTTAATTCACACACAAACTGCAACAGCTAATGATAGATTATGTGTGTGAATAAACTGAGTCCATCACAAAAATAGGAGAAACTAATTTATTTTATAATGGATGTAGCTCTCTTTGCCACACCCTAGGCTGAGGTTCATTTCAGCACTCGTTATCTGCTTAAAGCTGAGTCTTTTCACTTCTTTTCTAAAGGTTAAATACAAGGAAGACCTGGAATGGCTCAAAGGCACTGGCTGCTATGTGTGGGATACTCCAAGTTTTGTCCTGGCAGAGAAGAATAAAGTGCTCTACAGTGGGGTGAGTGACACACTCTGAATTGTTGCTGAGTGGTTTTGGACATTTGCTGTCCATTTACAACTACTTGTTGCTGGTAGAAAAGTTAACTCACAAGTGCAATAATTTCACCAATTTTTTTTTGCCACAAGTTCTCTCTAAAATCACATTTTCATTGTGTTAACCTTCTTTGGGCTAATATGGGCTGGGTTTTGTGTGTTTGCTTTTCTCTGGCTGCAGTGTAAGTACAAGGAGAACTTTGAGAAGACCAAGTCCAAGTTCAAGTATGTGGCTGACTCTCCAAGCAATGAACATTTTAAATATGCAACTCAGCTGATGGATGCGGTAAGTAAAGATTCCTCTAGGCTCAGCCTTCAGGAGTTGGGCTATGGGTAAATACAGAGTTGAAGGTTGTCCTTCCTTAAAATCAGGCTTAAAGGTGCTTTAAGATCAGGCTAAAGTCATGAAAGGCAAGCTTGTTGTTCTTCTGGGTGTTAGGACAGAACAGGTTTGCAGAGCCTAGAAGGTGAAATCCCCACCCCTGTTCATTAATTTTTCATGGCAAAGGAACTTTTCCTTTGCTGACTTAAATAATGCTGCTGGTACAGGAACCCTGAGTGTTGGTTTCCATCTCAAAAAGGTGTGGGCAGAATTCCAATTGCTTTCCTAAAACCTTGATAAAGTCTTTGTTGGTGTTAGGAAGACAGAGTTATGTCTGAAGTTTCCCCAGCTTGTTTAATTTCAGTGATTTTGCCTGGAATTTTTCAACTCTACCACTCAACTTTTTCTTATTTTCCTCCAGTAGTGCTAAAGAAACAATTGACACAACCTAATAATTAATGAACACCCCTGGGTTTAAAATTCAAATCTCTCCTGGAGCTTGTAGGATTTGTGCTCTACAGCCCAGGACAAATTCCATGGAAAACACCACGTTCAGGGTGATTCCCATCAGCTTAGAGTTGGAACAGCCCATCAAAATCTGAAGCTTTTCAGCAAAGAAGCAGATATTTAGGTTTATATCTTAATATCTCATTCTTTTTCACCAGCCATTGTGTCATATCATTACCTGTCAGTAAGTTGATTATTGCGTTACCTGTTCTAGGTAAGAAAAGCTGTTTCACAAATTTGTTGAACAAATACCAAAATGTTTATGAAGATTATTCAGTCTAATAATTGCTCATGGGGCAAATAAAGAAAAAATTAATATCAGAAACATAAACAGGTGAAATTTTACCAATGGGTGCTCCATATATTGAAATGCTTGCCTAAATATCTTATGTTATATAAGTGATGTTTTTTAATAACATTTCATTGTGTTCTCTTTGGACTCAGCTCAGGAATCTACAACAAAGAGTTGCTTCTGCAGTTACTTTTCATGGAGAAAATCAATCATAAAATTGCTTAGTGAAGGGGTGGAATAGAGACATCCTTAAACTGTAGGCCGTCCAGAGGCAATGTAGAAATGCAATTAGCATCTGGAAATATTCTGCCTCTCCTCTTTTTTTCTTTTTTTTTTTGGTTTGGTTTGGTTTTTAGGTTTTTGTTGTTGTTGCTTGTTTGGGTTTTTTGTTTGTTGGGGGTTTTTGCTTATTTTTTGTTTGTTTATTTTTGGGGTGATTTTTGATTTTTATGAGGTTTTTTTGTGTTTTTTTCTGTTTGGGGTTTTTTAGTTGGTTTTTTGTTTGGTTTTTGTTTTGGTTTTTTGTTTGTTTGGGTTTTTGTGGTTTTTTGTTTGGGGTTTTTTTGTTGTTGTTTTGAAGTTTTTGATTTTTTTAAAAAAGTTTATTTGTTTGTTCAGGGTTTTTTTTTATCTTTAATATATTTTTCTCTTTTGAACATGACCTTCAACCCCAGCCTGTAAAGAGATTATACCAGTGATCTCTCTGTATCTTAACCCTCTCTTGTTACACTGTATGTGCTATTCTGAGCAGAAATTATATAAAGCAGCCTATGAGAAGCTCAAAGCTAGGTACAGCGTTATTGTGGATGATCCCAGGAACCTGCTGGCCAAGTGGGGCAGCACCCTGAGCAGTCAGGTACTGTGGGGGCACTGGAGCAGCTCTGTGTGCCACCCTCACTCCCAGCAGTGTCACAGCCCTGTGGTTTTTGTCATGTTTCTTCACTCTTCACTCAATCTCCATCCTGCCACCCAAAAAGGAGCCACTTTTTGTGTGAGCTGCTCTGTCCATCTGTCCTGTATGTACTTCCATTATTGTGCATCAATGGACATCAGGGATCCCCTCCCTTCTGAAGCCACTGGAGAGGTCTTAAAAATGCAGATTCAAGCATTTATTGTTTTATTACCTCTCTTTTCAAATCTTCTTGCTCATTTCTAGATAAAGCAACAGGGCTTAATCTCTAATTTACTCTCATCTCCCCCCAGAAATTCACAACTTCCTTAAAATGAGAGCAGGAAAACTTGTTAATATTTACCCTTGGCAGTGTTAGTAATCCAGATGTGAATTGTATGCACATGTGGCTGAATACATACAGCACCTTGCCTAAATCTCTCCACTCTCCAAGTGCCTGGGATCTAGAGCTGTGTCGTTGTTCATGTTGTTCATGGGTCTCTCTTGTCCTTGGTTGCCATTTGCATGGACAGAAAAGCTATAAATCCTTTGCCAAGATGCTCCTGCAGCACGGATGCAATGAAATTCTGAGGCCAGATATGCTGACAGCACTCTACAACACATACCTGTGGAGCCAGGTAATCTGCAGAGCTGCTGCTCTAGGACGCCTTAGATGCCACTGTAGCTGCTTGGACTTGGCAAATTTACTGCTCCCTCTATTTCCATGGACTTCAGACCCCAAAGCTTCCTCCTTCTGCTTAATGCTGGCTGTGGTAAAAGAAAACAGAATATCTGAAACAATATTTGCTGTCACTTGGACATGGCTCAGCTCAGGATGAGCTTGTCCCCATTTTCTCCTTTTTTATAAACAATTAGTATGTATTTCTCATATTTGTATAAAAAAAGCAATTTTCTGTACATTTCAGATATTGGATGTTAGCTGTTCCTGGTATTTCCCTAACCCAGTTCTCATTCTGACACCATTTCTTGGCCTGGCCCCCTTTGATAGCCCCAGTTCCTTAATTCAGGGAGAACATGATGGATTTGCCAGGGAGATTCCAGCATTTATCTCCCACTGTGCCCAGAATGGTGTTAGACACAGAACAGTTATTTTTGCTCTGAAATCACAGCTGCTGGCAATCAGCTCACCCTTTGCAGAGGAAAAATCATTCCTGATCATGAATTGGAATATAAATGATAGACTGGAAATGCAGCAGTGGAAAACCATTCTGTCAGAGGGAATTGTAATTTGTTATTGCCTGTGCCCATAGTGACATTCTTCAGTAATAAATTACTGAAGGTCTTTCAGACATTTGTGTTCCATTTTTCTGTGGATTTATATTCTTTCAGTACAAACTCCTTGCAGGTAACTTTGAGTATGTTTGAATTTAAAAAACAAGTGTCTGACCTGCATGTCCCCTGAGTTCACTCCATGTTATCATTGATTATTTGTTTATCATTTTTCATATTTTGTCTGTCACAGTCCCATTTCAAATGCATGGGTTTATTTTCTGATAAAGGGTAGAGCATGAAAATTCTTTTTAAAAAAATGTATTCTAACCTTTTCCAGCTGCCTTAAGGCTGCCTACAATGAATTTCCATCCTTGGTGAACCTGTTCTCACTTGGTGAACTCTGTGAGAAAAGGTTTAGAAACATGAGCAGGGCAAGCTGATCCTTAAGAAAATCATTATCAAGGCATAAATCCTGCTGCCAAAGACTTGAAAATACCCTGGCATTGGGATATATTTGGTAACATTTTCATCTCCTGCTGTGTGAGATGATTTACATTTCTCTTCACTCTGATCACAGAATCATTAAGGCTGGAAATGACCTCCAAGATCACCAAGTCCAAATTTCAACCAATATGAATATTTAAAAATGAGATATTGTCCATTATGAAACTTTAAAGCATCTGGTCTGCAAGGAATGATTTTTTTAGCTCAGTCTTGGAGATTTTTAGCTTGAAATAACTACAAAATGAATCAGACAAACAAGCAGGCAGCCTCCTGGGCCAGGAAGGGGTTTGCAATTCAGCTCATGGTGCATGTTCTGCTTCCTTTGGCTTTGTGGGAGGGTTTTGCAATTTTACCCATGGATATAATCCCACCTCTGGGAGAGGTTTTGCCCTGCTGTGTGTGATTAACTTAGAGCCTTTCCCATCCCCAGATTCAGTACAAGAAGGACTATGAGAAGAAGAAAGACAAATACACCACAGTTCTGGATACTCCAGAGTATTTACGGACCACAAAGGTCAACAAGCAGATCAGTGATGTAAGTGTGCATCCTTTGGGATGGGACAATCACCCCCAGGGAATTCCCAGCTGACTCCAAGGATTCCAAGAAATAACCCAAGCCCCAATTTGTCCCTTCAGATTATTTACAAGCTGGAGTACAACAAAGCCAAGCCCAAGGGCTACACCACCATCCAGGACACGCCGATGCTGCTGCACGTGCGCAAGGTCAAGGACAGGATCAGTGATGTGAGTGAATCCTCTGTGGCATCAAAACCACCCAAAATTCACTTTTTAACTTGGTAGCCAATGTTTGTCACTCCTGTGTAAGGCTGTCAGTGGAAATCATCACCATACTGGCCTGTAAAACTCTGTCTGCATTCAGTGCTCTTTCAAAACCCAGTTTTTCAGGAGGTCTTACATAGAATTTTCTTTTGGAGCTCCTAGAACATTTTTTTTTGCTGGGACAAACCACCCCTCACTAGAAATAAAAGCCATGAGCTGGAAGTGGTCTCTAAATCACTAATTTGGAGAGGGTTTTTTTCTGGTTTTTCTTCCTCTAGTGGCTTTTATTTTTGAGTCTT
Source organism: Passer montanus (assembly GCF_014805655.1). Lineage (NCBI taxonomy): Eukaryota > Metazoa > Chordata > Aves > Passeriformes > Passeridae > Passer > Passer montanus. The sequence goes on along the minus strand of NW_024356504.1, from coordinate 27,185,718 downwards.
GAATAAAGTATGTCATGTATTGCTGTGTTTATTAATTTCTTAAATGGATACTGTGTAATGGAAGGTAAATATTCTGATCTAAAATAAATATGTTTTGATTCTAGGGCAGTAGACAAGTAAGAAGGAGAGAAAAAGGAGGAAGGAGTGGATAGAATAATAAATAATTTAGGACTCCTGCTCCTAATTCCTTCTCCTACTCTTTCTCTCTGTCCTTTGTTTCTTTGTTCCTTAGGTATCCATAAATGAGGATACTGAAACTGCTGAAATTCAGTGTAATACTGTCAGAATAAGTAGCCTGAATCACATCCAGATGCTCCCTAGATTTCTACATAGTTAGTAGATCCAGGAGAAAAAAATAATAATTTTTATACAGATACTAAAGTGGATCATTGAGAGACAGAGATGTGAATTGAAGAACATATTTTAAGCTCCAAACTGAGTGCTGAGATTTTCTGAAAGAGTTTTCAATTATTGTAACTATCAGAAAATAAGTTTCTTCAAAGGATTTCTTTTGGCTGCAAAAATCTAGAACTATTCAGAATTACTGGTCATAAATAGATTTTGTTCCATCTTAGTCTGTGCCTCATGGTGAGTTAAAACTGCCTCATGTTGTCTATAAAGAGACGTGCTGCTGGAGAAAACTCTCCTTCAGGCAGGTGCTTGATATCAAGTTGTATCAACAGAATTTATTTTTCATAGAATCCCAGAATTATTTAGGTTGGAAAAGCCTTCAAGACTATCAAATTAAAGCTGTGCCAAACTTCCCCTCATCACCAGCCCAGAGCCCAGAGTGCCACCTCCAGTCATTTTCTCCTCTTAAGATTTTATCCAGACAGGAGCAATTTTAATTAAGTTTTTCATATTTGGATGCTTTTCTTGTTGGTGCTGATCTAGTCTTTGCACACATTTTTTACATCTTTGTCTTTCTTCAGCTGAAATACAAAGAAATGTATGAGAGGAGCAAATCTCGCTGCAACGTCGTGGCAGATTCAGTTCACATCAAAACTCCCAGGCACGCCTACAAACTGAACAGCAACGTGAGTTCTGTCCTGTTCATGGCTTAATTTTATTCTGGAGGTTGTTGGGAACTGGCAGTGAAAGTCACAAGGAATTATTTCCACAAGAAATTATTTCACAAGAAATTAAATTCTACTGAATTTTTTGGGCATTGCTTCTAATCGTTACACTGCTGGAAGAAAATGTTTTAATTTATTTCATATTGAAGTATTCACTCTGATGAGTTGTCCTTGAGGTTCCTGTATGTCACACATCCCATTCTTCCAGCTGTCCCCCGATTTCCTGGCAGAGACACAACTGTCCCAGGAATTCCATGGGATGATGCTCTTGGACACAAAGCAAAGCCTCATGGAAAACATTCCTGTGTTTTCTGTTATTGGTGCCCAACACCCATTTCAGTAGGAAGGATCTCAAAGCTCTCCTCTTCTCCAAAGTCAGGACATCATTTCAGTCCTTCATATCCCTTTCCCCACCTTCATATCCCATTCTCCACCTTCATATTCCTTTCTCCACCCAGCAGTGGAAAACCTGCAGTGGCTGGGCTGTTCCTGACCCAGAGAAATGCCCTAATCTGCTGTAGATACATTTTCTCACCTCTTCTCACAGGCCAAAAGAGAGCTGGCCTCTCTATGTTGTGTGCAAAGTCCCCAGTTTCCCATGAACTCTTCCTGTTTGTTTTTTCCCTGGACACAGCTGGACTATAAGAAGAAATACGAAGCAGCCAAAGCCCACTGGCACCTGATTGCTGACAGGCCTGACTTTGTCCAAGCTGCCAAGTCCTCTCTGCAGCAGAGTGATGTAAGAAAATCAAAATACACTGAATATTCCATTTCCCCACCTCTCCTATTCAGAATATTTTTAAACTGGAGAAGATCAGAGACTCACTCACTTACTCTTTTCTTTTTCCTTCCTGCAGTATGAATACAAACTGGACCGGGAGTTCCTCAAGGGGTGCAAACTCTCTGTCACAGATGATAAAAACACAGTGTTGGCCCTCAATAATGCCATCCTGGCCAGTGATGTAAGCACTGAACTCACCTTTCCTCTCCAAATTCCTTACTACCATTTAACTCACTACTAAACTGTTCCATTGCAAATATAATTAGATTAGCAATGAAGCTTTGGACAGTTGTTCTCAGTCTCACTTCATTATTTGATTTATTTAATTAACAAATTGACTGTATAAATTTGGTCTTGTAGAAGCCACTGGCCTAGTTAATGGAATAAATTAATATTCAAAGTTACCATTGCCTGAACACCCGTAGACCTTACACCCAGGTGCATCTCTATATTCCTGATATTTAAATCAGGAAGTATCTGGAGAAAATAGCACAAAATACCTTTAATAATAACACAAAATATCTTTAATAATATCTTTAATAATTACTAACAGTATGTTAGTATTCAGGATATTAAAATAAAATCCAAGTGAGAGCCATAGGAATGTAGGGATTAGGTTGTAAAATGCCAAAATATGGGATTTTCTGCAAAATTTTGCACTAACAAGCGAACGTGACTGTACTAAAAAATCCAAGTGAGAGCTATAGGAATGAAGGGATTAGGTTGTAAGATGTCAAAAATATGGGATTTTCTGCAAAATTTTGCACTAACAAGCGAACGTGACTGTACTAATTGCTTTTTATTCTGCCAGAAGACAAAAAGCACATTATTGAAATTGCTATCTTTCCTTCCTGCTAGATAAAATACAAAGAGAAGCACAACAAAGCCCGTGGGACGTACCACGTTGTTCCAGACACCCCCCAGATCCTGCTGGCTAAGAACGTCAGCTCTCTGGTGTCTGAGGTAAAGCATTCATTTACTTCTTCATTTAACTGGATTGAATTCCATCCTGGAGCTGCTGGCTTTGACCTGGCTTTCCCCTGTGCTGGCAGAACAAGTACAAAGAGCAGAGCAAGAAGCAGCTGCCCCATGGCTCCTTCACCACCCTGCCCGAGACCAGGGACACTGTCCACGTCAAGGAGGTGACCAAGAACGTCAGCGAGGTGAGTTCAGAGCCAGCTCAGCATCCCCAAAGCTGAGCTTTTCTAATCCCAGCTCCAAAAGCTGCAGCCAACACATTTTGGGAATGAGGTGATTCCTCTTTATCCGCCTACAGAAGTTTCAAGGAGCTTTTTTAACAAAGTTTCTGCAGCATTTCCCTCTGTGTGACATTAAAAACTCACACGTGGCCCTCGTTGTTCTTGACAGACAAACTACAAGAAGAAGTTTGTGAAGGAGAAAGGCAAATCCAATTATTCTGTCATGCTGGAGCCTCCTGAGGTGAAACATGCCATGGAAGTTGCTAAAAACCAGAGCACAGTAAGTTTGCCTCTTTTTCCATTAATTTAGTAGGTTATGTAGCAAATTCAGCTGGAAAACCCAACTTTATGGATTTCTGAATCTCCTCCCAGCCTCCATGTTGGGGTGTAATTTTGAAATATAAATGTACAAATATTTACAAATATAAAATTGCACTGAAATAAGGGGTTTGTATTTAAATTCCATTGCAGGATTTCAAGTAGTCTGGTGTAAATCACATCTTATAATTTTTTTTCAACCCTTCAGGCATATCTTTATTTCGTCACTTGCAGACAACCAGATTTCCAAATCCATAAGCTTTCTCAGCAACGTTTTTCTGTCCTTAACTGGTGTATTCCCAATAAATAAATTTAATTTTCTCATTAATTTTCTTTCATCTGTCTTCTTCCATGGATTAGATTGAATACAAGAAAGATGCCAAATCCAAACTCCACTACACACCTATAGCAGATCGACCAGATATCAAGAAAGCAACTCAGGCTGCCAAGTTAATCAGCAATGTGAGTGGTTTTAAGCCTTCTGTATAATCCTTTAGCCTTTATTTAATTACAAAATCCAGCAGAATAATCAAAAGCAGGTTTCCTGACTCCTAAAGGATTTATTTCTTTGGTTAGATTGAATACAAGAAGCGTGGAGCAGCAGGTGTGGGTGTGACCATGCTGGGACGTCCAGACATTGAGCTGGCCAAGGAGGTGTCCAAACTGACCAGCCAGGTAAGGGCAAAATCAAACCTTGGTGAGACTCAAAGCAGTGAGAGAAATGAGACTTAAAATGGATTTAAAGAATGATGTCATGATTATAGTTGAAATTATTTCCAAATTAGGGGAAAAGGGAAAAGAAGGGAATGTGGGGAAGTAAAAATTAAATACCAGTACAAAGTATTTCTTTGTTAAACTTTTCTACTGTCATTAATGGAGATAGAAAACCTTCTTAAGATGATGCTGTGGCATAAATGCTGAAGCTGAAGTGTTTGCCCTGTTCTTTTTTAGCTCTTCTGGGTATTGGCTTTACCAGAACCAGCCTTCACCCAACTCTTATTTTCCATCCTTTGAACGGACACTTGGTTTCTTTCAACCACTTCCTTTTTCCTTCCTATCTTTAAAAGAATCTTGTGCCAGGACCTCAGTCCCTCTTGGTTCTTTCTCACCTCTTTTTGTGTTTGAATTCTGGATTTTTGCCTTTCTGACCCTGCTTTCTTGCTGCTGGTTGTAGGCAGAGTACCTCAAACAACACATGAGAGGCCATGGAGCTGCTTCCTATGACACCCCCTGGATGAGAACCTTTAAGAAAGCAAATATGCTAAGTAGTCATGTAAGAGAATTTAATTAACTGCCATTTAATGCCATTGTTGTGCATCTGTCTCTTGCTGGCATAATTATCTTGCAATTCTGCAGCACCCAGTGAAGCTTTACATGTCATTCTGTCCTTCATAATGGCTTTGGAGCTTCCAGGTTGTTTTGTGGAAGGTTTCGGTGCACTCACTTAATGTGAAAGCTCACCTTTTTCACCCAAAAATCTAAAATCTGAGCTGTTATTGTCCAGAAATGAAAAAAAAATCACAGGGAAATACATGTGTAGATATATATGTATGACCAACCTGAACAATGGTGCTGGTAATTTTCAGTGAACAGTCACCAGAACTTCATTTTAACTCTTCAAACTTCTATGAAAACTTCATTTAAACTTTAATAAAACTGCTTTATTGGTTGGAATTTCCTAATGGAAGAGCAGGCTGTGACTGAATCAGTCCCACTGAAAAGTGGTGTGAGAGCTCATTGTTTCTTAAACTTCTTCTCACATCAAAACCTTTGGAAAATAGAAGACCAGAGCCTGGATTGCCCATTTGGGAGTGGCAGCAGACAGGTCTGTGCCATTTCAGTTCTACACATGTATTTCCAAGTGAAAAAAAAAGGGATTTTGTTTTTTTCCATGTCTGGCTGTGTCTGCTGCCATGTTTGGATGTTGTAATGTCCACGATGTCTGCAGGAAAACCAAGGATCTCCTCAGGAGAAGCAACCATTCTAAACTGATCTACAAGAAAAAGAAGAAGTTCTGTTTGTTCCACTTCAGTGACGAGATCCTGGTTTTCCATTTTTTTTCCACTCTTGGTCTTTCAAACATTCTTTGCTGAGATAGTTTTGGTTCTGAGGGAAAGTGAGCTGCTGGAGGGGCAGTGAGGGAGCAAAGAATGGTTGGCATCATCTTTAGCAGTTGTTTTTTCTCTTGGATGTCTCTTCTCATAAACTTTGTAAAGTGTCATCTCCAGTTTGTGTGTCCAGTTGTGTTTTTTAGTTAGATTTTGTCTGTCTGGCTTTCTTGCTTTTGATTTTGCATTGATCTCCCAGCAACTCTCCTTGTGGGTTTAAAAAAACTCTCATTCCTGTCAATATTTCTGTGCATCCAGGCTGGATCTGCTAGATCCTGATGGTTCACAGTGCTATGTTTGGCTTGGCTGTAGCTGATGTGGTTTGGAAGTGTTACTAAAACTCTTGTAGAATCTAATTAATTATTTATCATCAGTAATTAATTGTGTCACTGCTCTGTTTGTAACTAATGTCCTCCTGTAATCCAGACAGCACACACTGTGTGCATAACAATAGATAGAAAAGTATTTGATGTATTGACATCTTCAGTGCTCTAAAGTCTTGAGGTTTTTAAAGCTCTTATTTCTCCAAGAAGTGTATAAAAATTTCTTCTTAACACTCTTCCGTATACTCTTACATTATTATATTTTATATATTCTATATTAATGTTATATAATATATAATTTTCTTGTATTTTACTCTTATTGTACCTGTCTCTGTTTGTCTTTGTGAAACATCTTTAATCAATGGACTGTTCCCATCAAGTGAAAAACTCTTCACCTCCAAAGGTCAGAATTTTGGCAACACAATTCTCTTGGCTCTTTTATTTTTACAATGAGGAGGTGTGACCTTTGCACTGGATGAAAAATTGCAACTGGTATCTTGTAAATGCCAGATAGATGTAGATTTTCTTTCCATCTCAGGTCATTTTTGAAATAATCCTTTTTCCAGGGGACACCTTCAAGTTCCTGTGCTTTTCCTTCTTCTGCCAGGGCCCCTCTGCGGAGTGAGTCCTGCAGAGTAGCTGTGACACCTGGTTGTTCTCTGTTTAGGTGAAATACAAGGAGAACTTTGCCAAAGAGTTGGGAAAAAAGCCAAAATACGATTTGAAGGAGGCCAAAATCTACAAGACCCTGAAGGACGCCCACAACATGGCCAGCGAGGTACGTTCACCTTGGCTTTTCCTGGGAGGAGATCCCATCCTGCTTTCCCAAATCCCTCCTTTGTGTGGTTGGAACCTCCCTCGGGGCAGGCTGGACCAGCAGGGCCCTCTCCTGATGGGTTTGACCATTTTTCCCTGCAGGTGAAGTACAAGGCAGACCTGAAGAAGCTGCACAAGCCCGTGACGGACATGAAGGAGTCGCTGCTCATGAACCACGTGCTGAGCACGAGCCAGCTCGCCAGTGCTGTAAGCTCCGGGTGATCCCACAGCCCCCAGGGTGGGAATTCCCGAGGGAATTCCCTGCTAACTCCTCCTGTAACAGCTGCTCCTGGGGCACCTCCATGGGCATCACCTGGTAGTGATCTCTTCCTCTGCTTCCCAATGGTGCCTCCTAAACCGGCGGCTGCCCCGCGCGTGTGCCCTGGGAAGGGAAATGCTCATCTCCTGTAGCACTGCTAATATTGTAAACACTGATCATTTTTACTGGGTTGGATCTTGATCCTGTTTTAACTGACTGCAGAACTGCTCATGTTTTAAACCCTCTGCTCATTTTTACTGGGCTGGTTCTTGATCCCATTTTGACTGATTGCATTACACTAACAAATACCTTTTTTTATTTTTTCCTTTTTTCTTTTCTGATTACTATATTTAATTTTTTTTTTTAATCTGGATTTCTTTACTTTACTTTTTTTACTCTTACTGGATGGATGTTTAACACTCCCCTATTGTAAATCCACATAATTATGCCTAACAAAATAATTGGTAAAAAGAAAAGGCAAAACCTTTATTGCCTGGTACAGCCTTTTCATCACCCGCTGTGTTTTCTCTCTTCTCTTTATTTTTCTTCTTTTAATCCTGGTTTGGACAAAACCCTTGTTGCAATCCAAATGACCACAAAGAAATAACTATTCCCTCACATCTTTAACCCCCAATATCAATTCTAAACTTCTTGGTTTTTGTTTTACTTCTTGCATTTCTAATTTCTCTCTGATATTCCGTTGAAGTGTTGCTTTGATTGGACCTAAGAAGTAAATTTGCTGAGGGTTTTTTTTTTTGATTGAGATGATTTTTGACACCTTCCCTTCAGTACCAGTACAAGAAGCAGTATGAGAAGAGTAAGGGTCACTACCATGTGGTGCCAGATAATCTTGAGCAGGTTCATCTCAGGGAGGCCTCAGAGCTCCAGAGCCACGTAAGTTGGACGTGTGTTTGTCCCTGTCCCAACTCACTGAGCTCCAAATTCCATCAGAATCCTCCCAGTGAATCCTCCAGGCTGGGACATTCCCTGTCCCTCTCTGCCCCACCAGCACTGCACCCCTGGGGAAGGATCCAGGGAGCAGAACCTGCCCATTTCCAAGTGCAGAACATAAAATACACAGATGAAATCTCCCTGTGATTCCTACATTCCAGAGCCAATCCCTGTTGCTCACCTCTGCTGTACATGGATCTTTTTACACAGGATAATACATTTATCAGGGGGATTTATGTCTGGAAAATAAAGGACCTGGGAATCACTGGGAACTGAAGGAATTAGGGTTGTTGCTGACAGTGGATTTCCAACTGCTTCATCCATTCCGTGATCCAAAGGAGAGCTCTGCTGACCTCTCCTGCATCCAAAATGGCTTTAACCAAAACTATCAACATGGCTGGAGTTTTTCCTTCTGGAATAAAACAGTGGATCACTCCAGAGAAAGTCAGAGTCTGATTTGGTCTCTGATCCTTTCTGTTCCAAGTATTTATTGGCTGTAAAGCAAGAGAGGAATTACTGCAAGAACACCAAGGGCCACAGCTGATTGTTCTGTGCTTGGCACAGAATTCCAGAAGGGTTGGGGACATTTGGGATTATCACACCCACCCCTGCCTTGGGCAGGGACACCTCCCACCCTCCCAGGCTAATCCAGCCTGGCCTTGGGCACTTCCAGGGCTGTTCAAGGCTTGGAAAGGTAAAGAGGTCCCACAGCCAAGGACCACAAGGAAATGGTTGTTAATCAGGCTGTTGTTAATGAGGCTGTAATTATTTTTAAGCCAGTCTTTGTTGCCCCAGTCTGGGATCAGGCTCTGACTTAGCCACAGCATTCCCTCACTGAGCACTCTGAAAATCTGGAGAGCAGAACTCAAAGCGGGAATCATCTTCATGTACATTTTACTTGCTGGGCACCAAATTTTACATTTGCTGATCAATAATACAGATTTCAAGAAGGCAAACTGCATTAGGCATTCCATTTTTATCCCAGAACTGTTGATAGTAAGCACATACTACTTGATTAATTAGGTCTTTGGTTATTCAGGAGAGTGACTCTGTCTTTTCTTCTCAGGTGAAATACAGAGAAAAGTATGAGAAGGAAAAAGGAAAGCCCATGTTGGACTTTGAAACTCCCACATACCTGACTGCAAAGGAGTCTCAGCTCATGCAGAGCGAGGTAAAATCAATACTGATGGGCTGAAAAGCTTTAAAATTTGTATTTTATATTAAACTTAGGGATTTGACAGGCAATTCTGCTTGCACCTTGTGCAGGCTGATAGACTGAAAAATTATAATAATTTCATATTTCTTTATGATGGTTGTTAAATGCTGCATTGAACATTCATGGCACTTTCCTGTCATGACATGAGTTTATCTGTAATTTCTTTTTAATGAAGCTTAAACAAGTCTTTGAGTAAGGAATGTGGTACAAAATTAATTTTACTTTTACAACACAACACAGTGTTTGTGTGTTATCACAGGACACGGAAAGTGCTCTGCTTTTTTTTTTTTTTTCCTCAGAACTCCATTTTTGAGAAACTCTTTTATTCCTTGCGTGTCTCTGCTGTCACAGGTTCTCCCCTGACCTGTCATTTTCTTTTCTTGAGCAGCTTTTTTGCGTTTATTTGAAATGTATTCCTCTTCTGCCCCAGATAGAAGCTGCAAAGCAGCTGTATAAGGCCATTAGTCCTTGTGGTACCTTTGAATGCTTTCTCTGCATAGATAAATTAGTAGAAAAGTAAAAAATAAAGGCAGGATCAGGTCCTATTTCCATAGAAAACAATGAGCTGCTTCACAAATTTTAGTGGGAAGAGGATTTAGCATCAACTTACCCAGTGATTTTGACACCCTCCCAGCTTTGCACATTATGAAAATATTGTAATAAATATTTGCTGTTTTGCTTTTTCTTTTTCTTTTTTCTTTTTTTTTTTTCCTTCTTCTTCTTCTTGCTCTCATTAGAAAGAATATAAGAAGGACTTTGAAGAGTCCATGAAGGGCAGGAACCTCACTGGCCTGGAGGTCACACCATCCCTCTTGCATGTCAAATACGCCACCAAAATAGCGAGCGAGGTACCAGCTCCTCTGGGCTCCCTTCCTCTGCCTCCTGCAGCACCTCCAGCATTCCCACTTCTTCTTCCCCACTCTCCTCACCCACACTGAGCATGTTTACATCCATTTTGTGCTGTCAGCTAATTTGCCACGGACATTTCTTCCTTGTCCCTTAACTGTATTCCCATGTGCTGCCCCTCTCTGACTTCCCTCAGCCTAACAGGTCCATATGTGTGTGCCTTGGCAATTGATTTTCCACAATAATCCCTATCTTTTGTTGGAGTACTTCTTCCATAACCCTCTACAATATTCTTTCTTGTTTTTCAAATTTCCTTTTTTTTTTTTCTTTTGGAGCTTTTGGAACTCTTTCTTGCTTTCATTTTCTTTAATTTTTTTTTTGCAACAAAGTTGGTAGAGTGTAAAACTCCCTTTGGTCTGGCTCTGCAGTGTTTTTCCTTCTCCTGCAGAAAGAGTACAGGAAGGATCTGGAGGAAGGAGTCAAAGGGAAAGGACTGACAGCCCTAGAGGAGACTCCAGACATGCTGAGAGCCAAGAATGCCACTCAAATCCTGAACGAGGTATGGGAGAGCTGCTTGGAAAATGCCTGAGTGCATGGAATGTCCAACTGCCCTGGGAGGGACACCTTCCACTGTGCCAGGCTGCTCCCAGCCCCAGTGTCCAGCCTGGCCTGGGACCCTGCCAGGGATCCAGGGGCAGCCCCAGCTGCTCTGGGAATCCATCCCATCCCTCCCCACCCTCCCAGCCAGGAATTCCTTCACAATATCCCATCCATCCCTGCCCTTAGACTGGTGTGAACTTCACCATTCCCTGGAAACTCCTGAGTAGAGGCCAGGGAAGAACATGGATGAGGGAATAAGGATCAAAGTGGACTTTGAAGAGAGCTCTTTCCTGGGTTCACAGTCACAGCCAGGAATTCAGATGGGAAACAGGAACTGGGATCAACAGTCACCCAAGGAACTCATTAGTTAATTAATCAAGGAACTAAACCAAGATTTAAGTAATGAAGCACAAACTGAAATAATATGAAATGATATAATTTGTGTGCATCATTATGAGTTGATATTCCTGGTTTGGGATGGGCACTGTTCCTGGTTTGGGATGGGTGCTCTTCCTGGTTTGGGATGGGCACTGTTCCTGGTTTGGGATGGGATCCCAACTATTGCTGATTGGGATTGGTGGTAATCCTGGTTTGGGATAGGCACTGTTCCTGGGTGGGATAGGCACTGTTCCTGGTTTGGGATTGGCATTATTCCTATTTGGGATAGGCACTGTTCCTGCTTGGGATGGGCACTGTTCCCGGTTGGGATGGGCTCTGTTCCTGGTTTGGGATTTGTGCTATTCCTCTTCTGGATGGGCAGTGTTCCTGGTTTGGGATTGGCTCTGTTCATAGTTGGGATGGGCTCTGTTCTTGGTTTGGGATTGGCATTATTCCTATTTGGGATTGGCAATATTCCTGGTTTGGGATAGGCACTGTTCCTGGTTAGGATGGGCACTGCTCCTGGTTGGGATGGGCCCTGTTCCTGGTCTGGGATTTGTGCTATTCCTCTTTTGGATGGGCTCTGTTCCTGGTTTGGGATTTGTGCTATTCCTCTTGTGGATGGACACTGCTCCTGCTTGGGATGGGCTCTGTTCCTGGTTTGGGATTTGTGCTATTCCTCTTTTGGATGGGCACTGTTCTTGGTTTGGGATGGGCACTGCTCCTGGTTGGGATGGGCCCTGTTCCTGGTCTGGGATTTGTGCTATTCCTCTTTTGGATGGGCTCTGTTCCTGGTTTGGGATTTGTGCTTTTCCTCTTGTGGATGGACACTGCTCCTGCTTGGGATGGGCTCTGTTCCTGGTTTGGGATTTGTGCTATTCCTCTTTCGGATGGGCACTGTTCCTGGTCTGGGATCGGCACTGTTCCTGGTTTAGGATTGTGCTATTCCTGTTTGGGGTGGGCTGTGCTCCTGGTTGGGACTGGCCCTGTTCCTGACCCTGACCCCCTTGCCCTGCCCACCCCTGGCTCCCTGCAGAAGGAGTACAAGCGAGCCCTGGAGCAGGAGATCCGCGGGAAGGGCCTGACCGAGCTGGCGCTGGAGACGCCGGACTTCGTGCGCGCCAGGAACGCCACCGACATCGCCAGCCAGGTCTGTGCCACCCTGACTCTGAGCTCCCTAGAAAGGAAATTCAGATTTTTCTGGGTAAACCCAGTGTGAGCTGTTGTGCAGCGACGACCGAGGCCCCTAAACGTGAGCTTTGCCCGACAGATCAAATACAAACAATTGGCAGAAATGGAGAAAGCCAACTACACCAGTGTTGTTGATACTCCAGAGATTATTCATGCCCAGCAGGTCAAGAACCTTTCCAGCCAGGTATCTTGAGTGCAGCAATTAATCCTGCTCATGTGGGAACTCCAGGAAATACTAATGAAACACCCAAATAACCTTCTCACAACATTCAGGAGGCACCAGGGAATAATTCTTTCCAGAGCTCTGGAATTCTACGGCAATAATCAAATTAATTTTACTGCTGTGTCAAGTGACACAATAATTTCTCTTGCTTTGCAAAGCTAATTCTTCTTTAAGCAGATTCTTCTTAATTTCCTACTCCTCAATAACCTGCTGTCTAAAATAAATCTTGCACAGAGGCATAATCTCAGTTTCTGTCAGACAGAGAAGAACTCACATCTCCACAAAGACGGGCACTACTCAACAATCAATAACTCCAGTTTGTTTCTGGCTGCTTTTGTGTTTTCTATTTTAATCCATTTGGGATTTTCCATCAGAAAAAATACAAGGAAGATGCAGAGAAGAGCATGCCCTACTACGTGCCTGTGGCTGACACACCAGAAATGCAGAGGGTCCGAGAGAATCAGAAGAACTTTAGCATGGTAAGTCCAGAAATAAGTTAAAAAAATCTCCCATATTTATCTCATTTTTTGAAGAAAACTGTGAGGGATTTTTTACAGCATAGAGTTAACACTTGCCATTTTCCATTTTCACAGCTTCAGTATCAGTCAGACCTACAGAACAGTAAAGGAAAAGTCACAGTGGTTCAGGACACCCCAGAAATCCTGAGGGTGAAGGAAAACCAGAAGAATTTCAGCTCGGTATGGTCACCTCTGTCTTCACTCCTCAGCCCAAAAAATACACTTTAATGTCTTTTATAACATTACAATTTTTGGGTGCTGCTCCTACAGGTACAGTAGGTTTAGCTGGGCTTTATGAAGTGTTTTCCCTGCTGTTTTTGTGGGGTGATTGCCCTCTTTCACAGGCACGGCTGTGATAGAGTCAAACAGTCCCTCCTTAAATGAATATAATCATTGTCCCTTTCCTTTGTGCTGTTCCCCTGCCAGTCCCTCCCTGTCCTGCTGCCCCTCGTGCTCTGTGTGCCTGAGTTGTTGCCCAGTTCCTGTTGCCATCAAGTCTCCTGTGGCATTTTGCCTCCAGCACCATGAACAAAGTTCAAAGGGGAAAATATTTGTATAAATCAAATTAGAGCAAATAATGATCTTCAATCTTAAAATTAACCTACAAATGTTTTGATTATGGAATTATGGAATGGGTGGAAGGAACCTAAAGCTCATCTTCTTCCATCCTGCCATGGGCAGGGATTCTTTTCACTAGCCCAGGAATATTCTACTGAAATATATTTGATATTTTCCTTAAAATTAGCCTACAAATGTTTTGATTATGGAATGGGTGGAAGGAACCTAAAGCTCAACTTCTTCCATCCTGCCATGGGCAGGGACTCCTTCCACTAGCCCAGGAATATTCTACTGAAATATATTTGATATTTTGTATAAATCATCTCCTACATAAAAAGCATTAAATATAAAAGATCAGCTCTGTTTTTTCCCCACATGGTGCTCACTTTGGACACCTTCAGAGAGGCAGCGACCTGAGTGGATCCTCTGGGCTTTCAGCTGCTCTGTTGTGTCCAAATTCAGTGTCTGGGAGCAAGAATGTTGTGTTTTGGATGCTTAACTTTGTTGTCTTCATTCTAAATGTTAAGATTTTGTATAAAGAAGACATTGGAACTGGAACCACAATTGAAAAGACCCCAGAGATGCAGAGAGTTAAACGAACCCAGGATAATATCAGCTCGGTACACAAGGATTGGTTTTTAATACTCACTCTACTGCTGCTAATTCAACTTGAAATAATATTTTTTTTCTTTTTTTCTTTTCTTTACATCTTGCTAACAGTGGTTTGGCAATAACCCACCCAGTCAAGGGTGACTTTCTGGAAGGTTTTGCCCATCCTTGTTACTTTAACAGTAACCTCTCTAATGATTAACATTCTATTTCTTACTCACAACCTATTTCTAAACCATAAAAGATCTTGCTGTCAATTTGATCTCATCCCAGATATAGTTTGGACAGAAAAAAAGTATTTAGGTGGGAAGGGATGTGTTGAAATCATCTATTCCAACCCTCAGCTTTAGGATTAGCTGAGTTTTGAGTATCCCACAGGATGAAGATTCCACAACCTGTTCCAGGGTGGGACCATCTCCCAGGAAAATCTGTTTTACTCTGCTCAGGCTGAATTTTCTGGTGGAGAATTTTTTTGTTTGTTTTGTCCTGGCAAACTTGGATGTTATCTAAAAGGTCACAGCCCTCTATTTTACCTATTAATTTTATTTCAAAGCTCCTAAACCTCCTCCATGCCTTTTTTGAATGGTGGTGTCATTTAGTGTCATGCACTAACACTGCAGCCAGTTTGTTCATGCAGAATGTGTTAAAAATGTTAAAAATGTTCTTGTGAAAGGCTTTTTTTGTTGTTAGCAAAGCAGAAATCCAATGGCACTGTCACTGCTGAAACTTGTGTGATGATTCTCACTTTTGTTAAATAGGAGGGATTTTTACACATCCCAAATTCTCCTTTGGCTGGTAGAAAGGCCAAATAGTGTCAGGTTTAAAGGAATTTTTCTGGTTTTATAAAACCCTTTCAGTGCCATTCCCAGTGACTCAACAGCTGAATTGCCTTGCCATGGATCCCTTGGGAAGGTGGTGAAGCCCTTCAGACTTCCCCTCTGCACAGATCAGGACAAAGCTCTTTGTGAACCTCTGAAAGCTTTCCTGTAGATCCTTTTCCCTGCCCTAATTCCCATTCCTTGCAGGTGAAGTACAAGGAGAGCATTGGCAAAGGAACTCCCATTCCCGACCTGCCCGAGGTGAAGCGCGTCAAGGAGACCCAGAAGCACATCAGCTCGGTAATTAATGTCCCTGTCCCTGTTCCCTGGAATGTCCCTGTTCCTGGAATGTCCCTGTTCCCAGCACATCACCTCGGGATGTCCCTGTCCCTGTACATCGGCTTGGGAATGTCCCTGTTCCCTGGAATGTCCCTGTCCCTGTTCCTGGAATGTCCCTGTTCCCAGCACATCAGCCCAGGAGTTCCCTGCTCCCTGCCCTCTCCAGGGCCTTTACCCCTTGGGGAAGCTCCAGCTCTCCCAAATCCCCGTGGCCAGCAGCAGGAAATTGAAATACCTGAGTTTTACAGGAATTATCCCCATCAGTCGCTGCCTGTGTTTCTTCTGTGGCCTTTTCTGAGCACAGAGCTTGGAACAAAAATGACCCAGGTTGTGTGTTGAAGTTTGACTGGGGAAAAAGGATCAGGAAGACAGAATTTGAGGGGAAAAACCCAGTTGGAGCCTTTTTGTATGACAATTATGTGACAGCTCGCTTATGGACAACTGAGTTTTTCCAAATAATTCCTCATTTTTTCTAACCTTCACCACAACTTGTTTTCCCTTGCTGTAATTGATTTATTTGTTTCAATGACACCAAGCAGTGGAATTTTTTTGTTAGTTTGTTTTGGTACAAGTTTTGTTTTGGTACAAGTATTTTCCTACTTGCAAGAGGAGCTGTGAGTCAAAATGTGACAATACTCTTGTCAGGTATTCCCACGTGGTTGGGGTTATTCCACAAACATCTCCTTTCATGAAAAATACCATTTTTAAAAATCAAATAACTACAGGTTAAATTAAACCTCATAACATGAGTGGTGGCACTCAGTTGTTTTTGTTTCCTAGAGATTTAAGCCAAAGTAAAATAGTGGTGCAAACAAACAGAAGTGAAAATGAAAAAGCCCACAATGAAGTCTTTGTACAGTGAACAATTCCAGAAAAGGTCAAGCTGTTTATTAATCCCATAAAGAAATACTGACTGCCTGAAAAGTAATTCTGTCACATTTCCTAAACCAAGAAGAAAAGTAAAATATCCCTCTCAGGGTGGGGTCAGCAGAATATTTGAATTTGTGTCCTTTAAATGAAGACTTGAACAGAAATCACTCTGAGCTGGTGCTGATAAAGACGCTGAGGGGCGTGAGCTGTGTTTTCATTTGTGTACAACCCCAGTTTGCAGAGGCAGTGAGCAGGTCAGGGACGTCCCCAGGGTGCTCTGACCCTGCTTGTGTCCCACAGGTGTTGTACAAGGAGGAGCTGGGCACAGGCACCCCCACGCCCGTGACCCCAGAGATGGAGCGCGTCAAACGCAACCAGGAGCAGATCAGCTCGGTACTTCCACCCTGCAGGACTTATAACAACGGGCTGTTGTTATAATCCTGTGCTCCTAACACCCTAACCTTGTTCTTCCTCAGGGCTGTAGTCCTGGCTGGGTTTTAACTCATTGATCTTCCACTGTTTGTGCTTTTTGGGGGGATTTACACTTTCACGCACTTTTCTTCTAAGAACAAAGCTGCCTGAAAATAATCCTGGCATTTCCTGGGCTAAGCTGGGCAGCAGAACATCCCTGTGGAGTTGTGGTGTTTCTCCCCACCTTTGTTTCACCCTGAGCCTTTATCTCCTCTCTGCAGTGCCCCATTCACAGAATAATCCCCCCCAGCCTCTTCCTTAATCCTTGTGCGGTGAATCCCAGGTGATCCTAACTCTAAACCCCATCCCATAACGGTGGGATCAGGTGGGTCTGGCCTGTGCTGAGGGGGTTTTGTGGCGCTGCTGTTGTCCCTCACAGGTGTTGTACAAGGAGGGTTTAGGGGCTGGCACTGCCACGCCGGTGACGCCGGAGATGGAGCGGGTCCGACGGAACCAGGAGCACATCAGCTCGGTACTGAGGGACCTCCAACCCCAACCCCAGTCCCTGTAACCCCTCCACGTCACATCCTTGGGTGTGTTGGGAGCAACCCTTCCTTATCAAACCCCTGAAGCCCTGGCAGGATCCTGAAGTTTGCATTTTCCCCTGGATTTAACTCGTGCCGCTGTTGCAGATGGAAGATTTTAACCTCAGGAATTAAAGCCCTGGAGCAGGGCCTTCCTTTGCTTCCCAAGGAAATATTCCTTGTGGGAATGGTGCTCAGGAGCAGAGCCCACCCTTCCAGCACCTCCTGCCAAAGGGAAATGGACTCCCAGCCCTTCCTGAGTCACGGGACAGGGAATGGTTTGGGTTGGAAGCAGGGAGAGCCTTGTCTTTGTCCCTGTCCCTGTCCCTGTCCCTGTCCCTGTCCCTGTCCTGCTGGGGCTCTGCCGTGTCCCCAGGAGCCCAGGTGACATTCCCAGCTCATGGCAGTGAAGGAGCACCAGGAACATCCAGTGGAGATGGGAAGGTGCTGCAGGAGTGAATTCCTGTCTGGAATTCCCCCTCCTGACACATCCACTTGGAAGAACACCGTGCCACCACTTTGTTCTGCAGTCCTGGTTGAATTTGTGACCTTTTGGGGTCACTCTGCCCAAACCTCCCCTGGAATTCAGTCCTGGCAGAGATCCCTGGGACAGGCACAGGCACCTCAGCCTGGCTGCAATCCTGGCAGAACATCTGGAGCTGGAGTGGGGAAAAGCCTTTGCCAGGGAATTTCCAGGTGCCTTGGAACATTCCAGCAGCTCTGGCCCTGGCTGAGGTGATAGCATCATCACCTTGTCCTGTTCCTTGAGGGTTTTGTGCTGAGCTTTGACCAAAGCAAGACTATTTTTTCCCCCATACTTTGCAGTTTCCCAATATTAAATAATTTCTCTTCTCTCTCTTTCCTCCCTGACCTCCATGTCCTCCCCTTTCCTTCCATTTTATTTTTTTAAATTTGTTTTTTTACTTTATTTTATTTTAATTTCCACACTCCTGCTGCCCACAGGTGTTGTACAAGGAGGGGCTGGGGGTTGGCACCCCAGTCCCTGTCACTCCTGAGATGGAGAGGGTCAAACGCAACCAGGAGAATTTTAGCTCGGTATCTTTTTATCATTATAGGAAAAAACTCAGTTTTCTGTAGCTGTTTAACACCTGCAAACTTTAAATCCCCTCAAATTAACTCATTAAAAAATCTCCCTTTTGCTCATTTTTAGCAACGTATTTTATGTACTTGTTTTTAAAAATATTTTTCCTATAATTTAACAGCGGATGTTTCATGTGCATTACTTCTTTTCCTGAAGTTTAAACTATTTTGCATTTTTAAACCTATTTCTTAAAATAATTTTCTGAATTCCCTTCCTATAATACTTTGTTCTTCTGCTGGAGCCTATCCAGGCAGTTGGATTTGTATTCCTGGCTGAATTTATAATAACTGATTATAAATTAATAACTGATTTATGCTCCCTAACTTTTCCTGCTTTCTAGTACATTTAGTGGGCACAAAATTCCATTAATTCCCTCCATAAAATGCAGATTTTTTTTTTATCTCTTTTTGACTGCCCTGTTACCCCACAGGTGTTGTACAAGGAGGAGCTGGGGACAGGAACCCCCACCCCTGTCACCCCCGAGATTGAGAGGGTCAAACGCAATCAAGAACACATTAGCTCGGTAGTTCTCAATTCCAAAAGACAAAAAAAATCCATTTAATCGATTTAAAAATAATCTTAACCCCAAAATAATTGATTGACACAAGCACATCCCATTCCTTGTGTTCTGCCATTTTTTCCTCTGTAATCCCCGATTTATTTTAATTAGACCCATCACTAATGAGTTCAGACTCCTCCTTCCCATCTTTCTCCTGCCATATTTTTTATGATTTGCTTTTCCTTTCATTAATCACTTAAATCCTGTATTATTTTTGATTTCCCCTGGTTTTGCCATGTATAAAATCCAAGCTATTCCCTACCTGATCCAAATCCGTGGCTGTGATCCCTCCTGAGCCTGCTGTGATGGGGTGGGATGGGAAATCAGCTGGGATTGGTGCCTGCATCCTCCTGCCTTGGCTTTGAGCCTTTTCCTTTGGGTTTGGTGCCTTTTCCTTTGGCTTTGAGCCTTTTCTTTTGGGTTTGAGCCTTCTCCTTTGGGTTTGGACCTTTTCCTTTAGGTTTGAGCCTTTTCCTTTGGGTTTGGTGCCTTTTCCTTGGGTTTGAGCCTTTTCCTTTTGGTTTGAGCCATTTCCTTTGGATTTGGTGCCTTTGGATTTGTTGCCTTTTCCTTAGGGTTTGGTGCCTTTTATTTGATTTTGAGCCATTTCCTTTGGGTTTGGTGCGTTTTCCTTTGGGTTTGGTGCCTTTTCCTTTGGGTTTGGTGTCTTTTCCTTTAGGAAATGTGGTAGGGAAGCACTCTATTAATCACTTCAATCCATGATTAATTTTGATTTCCATTGGTTTTCCCACCTATAAAATCCAAAATGTTCCTTGCCTGACCCAGATCCATGGCTGTGATCCTTCCTGAGCCTGCTGTGATGGGGTGGGATGGGAAATCAGCTGGGATTGGTGCCTGCATCCTCCTGCCTTGGCTTTGAGCCTTTACTGTGGGTCTGAGCCTTTCCTTTGGGTTTGGTTCCTTTCCCTTTGGATTTGAGCTTTTTCCTTTTGGTTTGGTGTCTTTACCTTGGGCTTTGAGCCTTTTCTATTGGGTTTGAGCCTTTTCCTTTCAGTTTCAGCCTTTTTTCCTTTGGATTTTAGCTTTTTCCTTTGGGTTTGGTGTGTATGTAATACATAAGATATTTTATAAATATATAAAATATAAAATTGTATATTAATTGATTAATAGGCATTTTATATATTATATATAAGTATTTATAATATATAATATAGAATATTATTTTTGTATAACTATATCATTTTTCCCCAATATCCCTCTTCAACCCATTCCTCTTCAGCCTCAGTCATAGCAGAGTTTTAGATGAGTTTTTTTACCCCAAAGGTTTTTTACCCCCAGGAGGTGTCAGAAGCCCCTCTCTGATGCTCTGGGAGTTTTTGGTGCTGCTTTGATTCTGTTTTTTGCCCGTTGCCCCACAGGTGTTGTACAAGGAGGAGCTGGGGACAGGAACCCCCACCCCTGTCACCCCTGAGATTGAGAGGGTCAAACGCAATCAAGAACACATTAGCTCGGTAGTTCTGAATTCCAAAAGCCAAAAAAAAATCCCTCCTAATAGATTTTAAAATAATCTTAACCAACAAAATAATTGATTGACACAAGCACATCCCATTCCTTGTGTTCTGCCATTTTTTCCTCTGTAATCCCTGATTTATTTTAATTAGACCCATCACTAATGAGTTCAGACTCCTCCTTCCCATCTTTCTCCTGCCATATTTTTTATGATTTGCTTTTCCTTTCATTAATCACTTCAAAAAATTATTTTTGATTTCCCCTGGTTTTCCCATGTATAAAATCCAAACTGTTCCTTGCCTGATCCAAATCCGTGGCTGTGATCCCTGAGCCTGCTGGGATGGGGTGGGATGGGAAATCAGCTGGGATTGGTGCCTGCATCCTCCTGCCTTGGCTTTGAGCCTTTTCCTTTGGTTTTGGTGCCTTTTCCTTTGAGCATTTCTTTTGGGTTAGAGCCTTTTGTTTGTGTTTGGTGCCTTTTCCTTTGAATTTTAGCTTTTTCCTTTAGATTTGGTGCCTTTTCCTTTGGGTTTGAGCCTTTTCCTCTGGGTTTGGTGCCTTTTACTTTAGGAAATGTGGCAGGGAAGCACTGGAAGTGTTCTGGGGGTGTTGGGATTTGTGGAAAGGTGAGGGAAGTGCCACTGAAACCAGGAGAGCACTGGAAATTATATGTATGTAATACATAATATATAAATATATCTATCTAGTATAAAAATGTATATTAATTGATCAACATATATTTATATATTATACAGAATAATTTATAATATATACTATATTATATTATTTATATATAATTATATCTTTTTCCCAATATCCCACCCTCCTTCAGCCTCAGTCACTGCAGAGTTTTACATGAGGTTTTTTTTATCCCAAGGGTTTTTTCCCCTCAGGAGGTAAAAAACCTCTGATGCTCTGGGAGTTTTTGGTGCTGCTTTGATTCTGTTTTTTGCCCGTTGCCCCACAGGTGTTGTACAAGGAGGAGCTGGGGACAGGAACCCCCACCCCTGTCACCCCCGAGATTGAGAGGGTCAAACGCAATCAAGAACACATTAGCTCGGTAGATTTGAACTCCAAAAGCCAATAAAATCCCTCTTAATCGATTTTAAAAGTCTTTATAACCAACAAAACAATATTCTTGTTTCCTTATAATTGACTTACCCCAAAAATAATATCCTGGTCCCTCTCAGAATTCTTTTTTCCTTCATAATTATTACTTACATTGTTCTTATTCCCTTGATTTTTAATTACATCATTTTAGTAATTGAATCTCACCTTTTGGAGTGTGATTGCCCTTTTTTTAACTCTTAAAAACCCACCCTGTTTTCCTTATTTAATCCCCCCTTCAGTTTTGTTCCATGGAGTGAATTTTCTTGATTTTACCCTGGAGAACTAAGCGGTGCCTGGGCGGGCTGGGCTGGGCTGGGAAAGGACCCAGAGCTGCTTTATTTGGGATTTTTGGTGCTTTCACAGCTTTTTCTGCCCGGTTTTGCGTCCAGGCGTGAGCAGCTCCTGTCCGGAGCAGGATTCCATGTTTTCTGCCTGGCATCCCGGATTTCTGAGCCGCTGTTCTCCGCAGGTTCTGTACCGGGAGGAGCTGGGCACGGGCACCCCCATCCCGGTCACGCCCGAGCTGGAGCGGGTCAGGCGCAACCAGGAGCACCTGAGCTCGGTACCGTGCCTGCAGCAGCTCCCTAACCTGCCTAAAACACAGCTCCTCTCCTCCTGCTGCTGCTTAATCCACTCACAAACACATCCCCACAAACATATCCCCATAAAACAACCCCACAAACACCACAAACACATCCTCACTTCCTCACAAACACATCCCCACAAACACCACAAACATATCCACATAAACACCACAAACACATCCCCAGAAACTCCACAAACACATCCCCACAAACACAACCCCACAAACACCACAAAAACATCCCCACAACCCCATCCTCACAAACACATCCCCACAGTCAATCCTCTCTTCCTCACTGTTACTGACCCTCCACTTCTTCACTGATGGAATTATTCACAAACATTTGCGTTGTTTGGAATTGTTTACAGATATTTACATTATCCTTAACGTTTTTAACCGTTTTGTTCCCTGTTCCATCTTCCTTTCCATGTGTGGTTTTTTTTATATCTAAAATTCTTCGTGCATTGTTTTGACCCTGGCAGGGGAGGGAGGGTGTGACTCCTCAGGCGGCTGCAGTGGGGGTTTGAAAGCTCCGGTTCCGCAGGGAAGTTTGGGTTTACTGAGTGCTGATGGCTTTGGATGGTTTCTTGTTGTGCAGGTGTTGTACAAAGAGAGCGTGGGGACAGGGACCCCCACTCCTGTCACCCCCGAGATGGAGAGGGTCAAACGCAACCAGGAGATTTGCAGCTCGGTACTTTGCCAAGAGCAAAACTTCCCTTTAACTCTTTAAACCCGGAGCTGAAACCTTTTAACTCTTTCCAAGCCCTTTTTAACCGTTTGGAGAAGGATTTGTCCCAAAATAACGCAGGGCTCGCTCCTCACTCGTGGCTTTCTCCGGTTGAAATGTTAACTCCGGTCAGTTATCTTGGTTTTAAGAGTGATTTTAATGTCGTGTTCTAATCCTAAACCCTCTCAAACTCCTCTCCTTTTCTCTGCAGTGCTGCCGTTTCTTTAATTGGGTTTTCTGGGTTTTCTGCCGTGCTCAGCCCCTCCGGGGGGGTTTTGTGCCCCTCGGTGCAGTACTCACCCCATTTATCCCCCCTCTACTAAAACAGTGCCAGGAGCTGCTTTAAACCCTCCTAAATGCGAGGGGGAGGGAGGCGTGGGGAGTGTCACCGAGTGTCCTCTGTCCCGCAGGTGCTGTACAAGGAGAACATAGGCAAAGCCACCCCCACGCCCGTCACCCCCGAGATGGAGCGAGTCAAGCGCAACCAGGAGATCATCAGCTCGGTACTTGCACTGGAAAAGGCCCTAAAAAACCCGAGTGGAGTGTTTAGCCCGGCTGCAGCCCCAGCAGCCTGTGCTTATTAACCCCTGAAATGCCTCCACAAACCGCACCGGCTTCTCCTTAACGCTGCCCCAGCCAGGGTTTTACTAGGAAAAAAAAATAATCCCTTTTTTTGGGATGGATGGTGTTGTCCTGATTGAATTTTTTTAACCTTTCTTACTCCCCCTGTGCTTTGCCGCCGGTGATTCCAGCCAGGGATTCCCGCATCCCAAATTAATTAACGGCAAAGCTCCAGCTCCTCCTCCCGTGCCCCAGCCCCAACTCGGTGGGACGGCTCCAAAGCTCTTTGTTCTGCTTTTTGGGGTTTTTTTCCTTGTTTTTCTTTCCCTTTTCAGTGACATTTGGGTACTCCCTTGCATCCTGTAGGTTTTGTACAAGGAAAATGTGGGGAAGGTGACCCCGACCCCCATCACCCCTGAGATGGAGAGAGTCAAACGCAATCAAGAGATCATTAGCTCGGTACCTTCCCAGACATTTCTGGTTTCCTTTCTGCTTCGACTTAATCAAGTAACAGCCTAACTCCCACTCAGAGCTGGTTTTCATTTAAAAACAGATGCATTTCTTTTTTTCTGCACATTAATTGCTCCTTCTAAACCCAAATGACTTCAGTGTTAACGGTGTGATCCAGAATTTCAGGCCTTTTTCACAACTTGGTTTGTGAATTCGTGGGTTCTATCCAGACCATCTCAGGAGTTCAGATCCCTTGGTGGAGATCAGGGAATGTTTGGGTTGGAAGGGCTCATTTCATTCCCTTGCTAGCCCAGGTTTTCCAGGGATATTCAGGCTTCTCTCTGTGTTCATTGTTTCACCTTTCATTGGATTTTCAGGTGGATTTGACTTCAGGGAAAAACACCCATCCCTGACATCATTATTAGGGCAGTGTGGCAACAAAACTTCCACCTCCCTCCCAAAAGATCAGGAATTACTTCAAATATAGATTTTTAAAAAAGCAGATAAAGCATTTCTTACTCAGCTTTTTAGAGCCAGAGGCACTTCCTGAGCCTCTGGAGCCACCTGGATAGAGCCCTTAACCCCAAATAATCCCAGTTCTCCCTCCCTGTTCCTCACCCCTCCGGGCAGCGCTAAACGTTTGAGGTTTTGAAATCCGTAACAAAGTAATGATTTGTGTTAAAGCCCGGTTTTTTCGGGCTGTCTGAGAGCCCGGCTCGCTGTCTGTCCCGCAGGTGTTGTACAAAGAGAACGTGGGGCAGGCGACCCCCACGCCCGTCACCCCCGAGATGGAGCGAGTCAAACGCAACCAGGAGCAGATTAGCTCGGTATTCCCGCAGGAAAAGCTTCCCAGAGCTCCCCGTGCACTGCTTAACACCAGAGGAGGGCAAAGAGCTCTTCTGAGTAACCTCTGCCTGGTTTTATTTAACCCTCTAATTTTTTCTTTCAAAAGTCACCTCTTAAGTGCTGTCATTCTAAAGGATCTTTTTGTCGTTTAACTTGTTAATATGATTTTTGCTGACTTTTTTCCCCCTTTCCTAATTTTAAAGGATTTTTTTGTCATTTAACTTGTTAATACAATTTTTCCTTAATCTTTATTTATTTTTATTTTTTTTTCCTAACGGCTGGTGTTGAGTGTAAAGCCAGTAACACGCCGGGTGTGAGTTCTGCCCTGTGACTGAGTTCCTCTGTGGTCTGTAGGTTGCATACAGGGAAGGTTTAGGGAAGGCCACTCCCAGCCCGGTCACTCCGGAGATGGAGAGAGTCAAGCGGAACCAAGAACAGATCAGCTCGGTACTGCAAGCACAGCCAAGCACCTTGTGTCAAAAATAACCATCCTCAGCCAAACTCCACCTAATTCAGCCTTATTTTCCCAGTTTTACTGATTTTTGCCTATTTTCCCTTTGATCTTTTAATTATTTTTTTACCTTTTGCCAATAACGTTTCAGCTGCTTTGTTTCCCGAGATCTTTTCCACTCTGCAGGGCTGAGTTTGCTTGAACCTTAACCCCAGTGCCAGGAAAAGCTGGAATTGAAGCTGGAATTCTTCCAGCCCGAGCTGTGTTTGTGCCCTGCAGGTGCTGTACAAGGAGCACATGGCCAAGGGAACCCCGACCCCGCTGACCCCGGAGATGGAGAGAGCCAAACGCAACCAGGAGAACATCAGCTCGGTGGGTGCAGCAGGAAGGGAGCACTTCACCCCTGAAATCCTCACTCAGGAGGGGTTTGGAAGGACAGGGAACTCCTTAAAGCTTTCTGGTGCAATCAAGTATTTCTGCCATGAGCTGGGTTCTCTTGGGGAGTTTTTAAACAGTTAAATTTCAAATTACTGCCGCAATACTCTATGACGTATAAAATTACTGTTCTTCGGTAAGAGTCACTTATAGAAAATGTATAAAAATCTGGGACTGGCCTTCTTTGGCAGCCTGGTGCTCCAGGGGTAACTCCTGTGCTCCTCCTCCCCTGGCAGGTCCTTTACTCTGACAGTTTCCGCAAGCAAGTCCAAGGAAAAGCCGCCTACGTCCTGGACACGCCGGAGATGCGGCGCGTGCGGGAGACCCAGAAACACATCTCCACTGTAAGAGCACTTCCAGAGGTGTCCTTCCCCTGGGAAGGGAGTTCGGTGTAAAAACAACCCTGCCTGGCAGCAAGGACGACGTGTCCTACCAGGTTTGGGTACCCAAGGCTTTAATGTTAAAGCAAGTCTGGGATTAGGATTGGGAAAGCCAAAGTTCAGGAGGTGGAAATGCCCCTGGAGCAGGAATCACAGTCCTTTGGAATTGCAGGTGAAGTACCACGAGGACTTTGAGAAGAGCAAAGGGAGCTTCACGCCCGTGGTGACCGACCCCATCACGGAGCGCGTGAAGAAGAACATGCAGGACTTCAGTGACATCAGCTACAGGGGCATCCAGAGGAGGGTGGTGGAGATGGAGCGGAAACGCGTGGACCAGGACCAGGAGAACCTCACAGGTCAGGAGACTGGGCACATCTGCTGCAGGAGGGGTTTAATTTAAGCTCAGCCACAGCAATTCCAATTCATCATCACCTGGAGATGTTCTTGTCCAAGTCCTTTTTGGAAATATTCTTTCCCAACAGCTGTAAATGACCTGTGACCTGCTGTCCCCACCTTGATAATGTCACACTGCATTTATGGTTCTTCTATTTTGAACTCCATCTCTATCCATTAGAGAAATGCTTTGCTGTTGATTGATTGTAAAAAAGCCAAACTTGTTGTACAGAATTGAGAAGCACTGATTTATAAAATAAGGGTGATTTTTCAAAGAATTCCAGACTGGTTTGGGGTGCAGGGACATTAAAGCTCATCCAGTCCCACCCTGCCATGAGCAGGACACCTTCCACTATCCCAGGGTGCTCCAAGCCCCATCCAGCCTGGTCTTGGCCACCCCCAGGGCTGGGGAAGGCACAACTCCTGTCCTGCTGTCCTGCTAGGCTGTGCTGCTCGGCCTCTCCTCAGGAATTTCCTTTTTCCTGCAGGGCTCCGGGTGTGGAGAACCAACCCCGGCTCCGTCTTCGACTACGACCCCGCCGAGGACAACATCCAGTCCCGCAGCCTGCACATGATCTCAGGTGTGTCCCACGGGAAAAATGGGATTTGAACTCCTGCAGGGGTGGGGTCTGGTGCCAAACAGAGCTGAGAGACCCCAAGGGACCCAGGGGACAGAGGAGAATTTGGCTGTAGCTGCTCCTCACCAGCATAACTAATGGTCAAAAAATACATCATTAATCTTCCTATCATAAAAGGATCCAACAGAGGCAGGAGGAGGATTGTTTGTATGATCCACAGCTGCCATGATACAACCTGTGCTTCCCTTTGGAATTACTGAAAGGCTGCTCTCAGTGACCTTTTTTTTAGCTCCTGTCCGAGAGGAAAAATACCTGGATGGTAGAAAATCATGGGGATGGCCCAGTGCTGTGTCAGGAAGAAAATCACAGGATAATTAGAATAAAAATTTTGTAAGCAATGAGGACTAAGGGGAAGGAGGCTGGAGAAAGGATAAAACACTGTGAATATTGAAGAGCAGAATTTCAGCATGGAATATTCAAAAAAGCACTGGGAAATCCCACTATGGAACTATAAAACTGCACTGGGATTGTGGAAAAGTTGAACTTTGCAGGGCTGGGTTCTATGAGGTCTGAGCTCTAGGGTTGGTAACTCTGAGAGCCTGGGGATTGGTGACTCTGAGCCCTGGAGTTGGTGGCTCTGAGCCTCAGAGTTGGTGGCTCTGAGAGCTTCAGGGGAGGTGACTGAGAGCCCCAGGGCTGGTGGCTCTGAACCCAAGAGTTGGTAGCTCTGAGAGCTCCAGGAGTGGTGGCTCTGAGCCCTGGTATTGGTGGCTCTGAGCACCGCAGGGTGGTGACTCTGAGAGTCCAGGGGTGGTGGCTCCAAGAGTCCCAGGAGTGGTGACTGAGAGCCCCAGGGTGGTGGCTCTGAGCCCTGGGGTTGGTGGCTCTGAGACCCAGGGATGGTGGCTCTGAGCCCTGGATTTGGCAGCTCTGAGCCCTGGAGTTGGTGGCTCTGAGCCCTGGAGTTGGTGGCTCTGAGCCCTGGGGTTGGTGGCTCTGAGCCCTGGAGTTGGTGGCTCTGAGCCCTGGGGTTGGTGGCTCTGAGCACCCCAGGCTGGTGGCTCTGAGCCCCAGGGGGTGACAGTCCTGCTGCCCCCAGTCCAGGCGCAGCGCCGCAGCCGCGAGCACTCGCGCTCCGCCAGCGCCCTGAGCATCAGCGGCGCGGCCGACGAGAAATCCGAGCCCTCGGAGGGCACCGACCAGCGCCTGTCCTACTACAGCAACGGGGGCTTCTTCACCACCACGGCCACAGGTACAGCACACCCACGGGGACAGACGGGCTGCCCGTGGGAGTGTGTGCAGCAATCCCACCGCCAGGGAAAAACCCACCTCCAAAATGTTGACTTGTGCACAAGCCACAGCTGTAAATGTGCATTTTTAACTGATTTTGACCTGTCCCTGATCTTTATTCCAACCAGCTCCATCACAATCCCATAATCCCCACACAATGACCTTTATCAAACTGATTTTGTCCTGTCCCAGTGGCCTGTCCCTGATCTTTATCCAAACCAGCTCAATCACAATCCCAGAATCCCCACACAATGACCTTTATCCCAACCAGCTCCATCACAATCCCATAATAACCTCACATAATGATCCTCATCCCACCCAGCTCCATCACAATCCCATAACCCCACACAATGATCCTTCTCCAGACCAGCTCCATCACAATCCCATAATAACCCCACACAATGATCTTTAGCCAAACCAGCTCCATCAGAATCCCATAATCCCCACACAATGATCCTTCTCCAGACCAGCTCCATCACAATCCCATAATCCCCACCCAATGACCATTATCCCAACCAGCTCCATCACAATCCCATATTCCCCGCACAATGATCGTTCTCCAGACCAGCTCCATCACAATCCCATAATCCCCACCCAATGCTCTTTGTCCATCCCATAATACCCCACCCTCTCTTGCAGTGGGCTACAAGCAGGTCAAGACCATTGAGCTGCCACAGCAACGCTCGTCCTCAGTGGCCACCCAGCAAACCACGGTGTCCTCGGTGCCTTCCCACCCCTCCACTGCTGGGGTGAGTGACCCTGGGGGACCTGGAGGGGGCACAGCCACTCATTAATAATTAACTAACACTAATTAATAGAGTTAGTCCAAGCCTGAGTTTGTGACATTCCAATCTGTGCGGCTGAAGCTCTGTATGAAACCAGGCGTGACAGGGACTTAAGTGGGACAGAGCCTTCCCTGTGCCTGGAAACTTGGAATTAGCTCCTGAAACTTGGAATTAGCACTGGAATGAGTGGAAATTTCCAGCTGGAAAACTGGAATGAGCATTTGGAAACCTGGAATTAGCAGCTGGAACCCTGGAATGAGCTCTTCTTCCTACTCAGCCCTTGAAAACTGAGGAGTGGGAGGAAGTGCTCATTTGGAGATTGCCTCTGGAGTAAAGGGCAGTGGGAATGTGCCTCCAAAAACTGCTGGGAGGCAACAACTTCAGAGTGACACTTGGCCTTGCTCAGGCTCAGTGTCACCAGCACAGCCTGGGGCTGTGGCACTCGGGCACCCAAGGGGCTCAGGGAGGGAGAAGAATCCACAGCCAGATTTGAAGGAGCAGCCAGACCCTGCCGTGACACCAATCCCAGCCCCTGGGCTTTGACCATGTCCCTTGGTGTCCCTGCAGGACATTCAGGGCTACGCCAGGGTTTGATCATGTCCCTTTTGTCCCCTCTATGGCTGCTGTGGTTTGTCCATGTCCCTTTTTGTCCCTGAAGACATTGTATCCCCTGTAAGGCTCTGACCATGTCCCTTCTGTCCCTGCAGAAGACATTCAGGGCTATGCCAGGGTTTGGTCCCTTTTGTCCCATGTCAAGGTGTGACTGTGTCCCTTCTGTCCCTTTGTGTTCCTGAAGACTTACCGTCCCCTGTAAGGCTCTGACCATGTCCTTTCTGTCCCTTCTGGAGAGGGCTGGGGCCATGTCAGGGTGTGACCGTGTCCCTTCTGTCCCCTGTAAGGCTTTGCCCACATCCCTTCTGTCCTGTGTCCCTGCAAATGTTCCAGGCCATGTCAGGGTGTGACTACATCCCTTCTGTCCCATGTCAGGGTGTCACCATGTCCCTTTTTGTCCCATGTGTCCCTGCAGAAGAGATTACAAGCCATGTCAGGGTTTGACCGTGTCCCTTCTGTCCCTTGTGTCCCTTCAGAAGAGGTTCTGAGCCATGTCAGGGTGCGACCCTGTCCCTTGTGTCCCTGCAGAAGCCATTCTAGGCCATGTCAGGGTGTCACCATGTCCCTTTTTGTCCCATGGCCCTGCAGAAGTTCCAAGCCATGTCAGGATGTCACCATGTCCCTTGTGTCCCCAGTAAGGCTCTGACCATGTCCCTTGTGTCCCTGCAGAAGACATTCCAGGCCACGCCAGGGTGCGACCCTGTCCCTTGTGTCCCTGCAGAAGCCATTCTAGGCCATGTCAGGGTGTCACCATGTCCCCTCTGTCCCCTGTAAGGCTGTGACCCTGTCCCTTGTGTCCCTGCAGAAGACGTTCCGGGCCATGTACGACTACACGGCGGCGGACGCGGATGAGGTGTCCTTCAAGGACGGGGACACCATTGTCAACGTGCAGGCCATCGACGAGGGCTGGATGTACGGCACCGTGCAGAGAACCGGCAAGACCGGCATGCTGCCCGCCAACTACGTGGAGGCCGTGTGAGCTGGGACAGCTCCCGGGGGCTGGGACAGCTCCCCGGGGGTGGGACAGCTCTCCGGGGGTGGGACACCTGCCCCGGGGATGGGACACCTGCCCCGGGGGTGGGACACCTGCCCCAGGCCATCCTGGCCCCCTCAGCCCCCACAGACATAACTGCAGAGCAAAACACACCTGGAATATTTCACACATTTGCAAAGGTACCTCTAAGCAGATCCCGCCTTTCTCCCAATGCCAAACACTCCCAATTGTTGTCTGGAATGTCAAACATTTCATCACACAGACACTACACAACATCTCCAAAATTCCATTGCCAAAGGCTAACACACACATTATAGGATTCATCCTCCCACAAAGAGAATTTTTCTGGGCTGTTCTAAAACGTTTCAATCCCTTAATTTCCTTTTCCATTTAAGCTTTGTATTTCAACCCAGTTTATTTGGGGAGGGAAAAGCAACCACCCCTCTCCTGCTTGCTGAGCTCTCATGAATGTGTTCTCCTGCAACTGTTCTGGGGGCAAAAGCTGTGATTTCTTGTAAATTAGTGATGAATAAAGCTGAGGTTTCTGCAGTATGGCTGGATGCTGTGGTGCTGGAGAAGGGAATTCACCCCACAAACTGTACTGAGGGAGGACCCAGAGCTGGGGTTACTCCACACTTGAACATCAGTGTTTGCTTCATCCACTGCAGCACCTGGAGCAGCCACTCCACAGGGAAGCAGGGAATAAAAATCCCTGGCTCTTGTGTCTCCCACAGACTAAATCCAATTTAATAGTAGGGGTTGTAGCATCAGCCCTGAGGAATTCAGAGTGCAGAGGGAATTCCCAGCAGAGGCAGCATGGGAGGGAAATGTCCTTCCCCAAGGCAGGGTCCAGGACTGGCAGCACTGGGAGCTGGGATCAAAACCCTTTCCATGGGTCAGGAACATCCTTCCCTGCCCCAAGGCATGGGATGGAAAGCTGAACTCTCCTAAGGAGGCAGATCTGGAGCCAAAACCACTGCTCAGAAAAGCAAGAAAAGCCACAGAGCTTCCCTGTGTAGCTCCAGGCTGTTTGTCCTGTCCCTTTTCTCCATGAGACACACACAGGGCAAAAAATACTCAGAGTTTTGCAGAGCAGATGCCACCCTGTCCTCGAGGACCTGCTCCTGCCTTACACCAGCACTGGTGACATTCCAAAGTCCCTCCCAGCCTTGGGAATCCAAATCTGGGGGAAGATGAAGAGAGAAAAAGCCCAAAGCCACCAAACCACGAGGCCACGACCAAGTCTGGGAACTATCAGCTCTTTATTTGCCCATGTAAAAGTTGGAAAAGCACCTGCAGCAGTTCCTTTCAATAAACACCCATCTGGATAGCTACAGTACAATATATACAGATCAGAATTCCAGAGGGAAAACCCGGGAATTCTGGCTGAAGGTCTCCAAGAAGCAGCAATGCAGTCCATGCAATTAAAACTCCATAAATTATTACCCAACATCTGCTGTGAGTCTGTACACAATATACAAAGAGCTCTTGTCCAATCCATCATTTCCTCACGGAAAAAAAAGTCTTCCCACAAGGAGAACTGCTGCCAGCAAAGGCCATGGGGCAAAGCCTGGGGGGCTCTGCAGAGTCTCTCTCCCGGACAAGAACATTTCCTCTGAGCTTGAGTCGTACAAAAATACATGGAAAAATAGATCCAGTACAAATCCCAGGCTCCTGCTGGAAGGGATGAAGGCAGCTGACCTCCCACGTGCTGCCAGAGCTGGGGCAGGAGGGGCACAGCTGGCAGCTCTCAGCAGGAGTTTGCAGCACTAAGAACACTTTGGGGTTGAAAAAATAATTTAATTACTCTGTTGGTTTGGTTTTTCACAGTCTCTGCTATTGCACAGCTTGGTCAGGTTTTTCTTTCACGGCCCGAAAGAAAGATGCATAGCAATCCCATAGGAACACCTCTGCCAGGGAGGAAACAGTCCCACAGATCTGGGAGTGGGGGGAACCAGCGAAAAATAAAGGAGAGAAAAAAAAAAGGAGAAAATAGAAAAAAAAAAAAAAAAAGGGGGGGGAAAGGCAAGAAAAAAGGCAAAGTGAAAAGAAGGAAAAAAAAAAGAAAAAAATGAAGAGGAGGAAAAAAGGAAAAGAAAAAAAACAGAAAAAAAAAGGAAAAGGGAAAAAAGGGAAAACTGGGAAAAGAAAAAAAAGGGAAAAAAGGGAAAAGGGGAAGGGAAAAGTAAAGGAAAAACAAAACAAGGAAAAACAAAACAAGGAAAAACAAAACAAGGAAAAACAAAACAAGGAAAAAAAGGAAAAAAAGGAAAAAAAAGGAAAAAAAAGGAAAAAAAAGGAAAAAAAAGGAAAAAAAGGAAAAAAAAGGAAAATAAAGGAAAATAAAGGAAAAAAAGGAAAAAAAGGAAAAAAAAGGAAAAAAAAAGGAAAAAAAAAGGAAAAAAAAGGAAAAAAAAAGGAAAAAAAAGGAAAAGAAAAGGAAAACAAGGGAAAAAACCTTATGAAGATATTAAACAATATCCTATAACCCAAAATGCAGACTGAGGAGTAACAGCAGTCAGGGACCAGGGGATGCTGGCCCAGCCCCTCCTGGGGAGCGCTGCCCTACTCGGGGCCCTGGGCAGGAGGGCAGGGCCAGCGTCCCTGCAGGCTCCTGCTGATGCTCGAGGCCATCCCCAGCAGCTTCTCCTGCATCTCCAAGAGCTGCCTGCCCGAGAAGCCCTGCAGGTCCTCGGAGGCCAGCTGGGCTGCCAGGGCCTGGATCTGCCCCGGCAGGTCCAGGGGGGGCTGCTCGCTGCTGCCCGCGTCCGCCAGATCTGCAAGGAGGGAAAGGAGACAAGTGCAGGGAATCCGAGCTGAATTCCAGCTGGTTTCGTGCAAAATCACATCTCTGAGCAGCCTGCAGTGGATTTATTCTGTGGGAAATGTTCCCAGCACAGGCACTGCACCCTGCACTTGCAGGGTTTGAGCACGATTGGAAGAATAAAACTAAACCCAGAATAAAAACAAAAGGATGAGGTGTTCCCACCAGCAGAGAATGGAGACAGGACAGCAGAACCCTCCAAATCCAAAGCAAAAAGCCACCAGCAGGTACCTGCTGCAAGTTTTTCCTCATCTCCACTCAGAGATTTCTCCTCCACCTCATTTCCAGGCTTCTCTGCATCCTCAAGCACTGGGCTTTCCTCCAACACTCGAGATTTCACCTGGGCAATTTTGGGGAGAGAAAACGTTTTCAGATTGAAAAGCAAAATCAATAAATTATGTGGTGAGATACATTTTAGCCTCACAACAAATCCAATCACTTTTACTGTTAATAACAATAGTTTAACCAAGTCATCTGTATCCTGAATTCATGGTACTGAGGCAGGCAGGGATTGGGTTTTCAAGTGCTGTTTTTAAAATAATACATCATTCCTGCTGCAGTCAATGAGATCAATCCTGGCTTCCTGGGTGCTAAAATTCAACTTTACCTGCTGCTCATGGTATCCCTTCAGAGCCCTTTTGACATTGGAGACCTTGGGGGAGCGGATGGGCAGAGTTTTGATCTCCAGAGCTGTCAGAGTGCTCAGGTCTCCCACGGTCTTGATGTTCTTGGCTCGGATGAGCTGCCCCAGGCCCCTGGCACTGCAGCAGGGGAGGGAAAATGGGTTATTGGTACACAGAAAGGGAATACCCCGAGCTGGAAGGGCCCACAGGATCACCAATCCTACTCCTGACCCTGCACAAACTGCCCATCCCTGGGAAGCTTTTTAGACATCAAAAAAGTACTTAAAAAATGCCAAAATTGTCAAGTCTCTTCCCCACCCAACCAACCCCAATCCCTTTAAAGAATTCTGGCTAAAATTCTTTGGTAGTTTCCTCAGAGCTGAGTTTCTACTGAAATGTCAGCTCCACAAGCAAGCAGCCACTGACCAGATGTTGGATGTGATCTGGGGTAAAATGACATCCACGGGGGCTTTGCAGCCAGCCAGGGCAGGGTACACGAGCTCCGAGAGGCAGGGCAGAGACTCCTTGGCCATCTCTGTGATCTGGGACAACACAGGCAGAGTATTAAATTAACTGTCACACTCTGAATAGAGGGAAAAAAATAGAGAAACATGAACCAAAGCACTTCTTACTAAACACTTCTTTGAGCTCTTAAATTTAAGGGTACGAGATCCTGGGGACAGAAATCCTTTGGTTGGAGTGGTAATGTGCTGGATAGAAAAAGAGGAAAAAAATATCTCAGGGTGGTAGGAATTGAGTCAATGGTAGGAATTCAGTTAACAGTAGGAACTCAGTTAATAGTGAGATTCTAGCCCCTGAAACCTCAGAGTTCACAGTAACAGAATGAGACAGGCTAAGGCAGCTTTGTTTCTTACACTTCTGATCCTCAGCCCTTACAACTGTGTGTAAGTGACCACAAACATGCACTGAGCCATGCTATTTATGATAAACACACAAATACTCGGGACACACGGAGTACTGTACCAGGATTTACCCTGACCTGCATGTTGGAGAGGATTTTAAGGCTTCTGGAGGAGGGTGAGGAATGGGATCTGACCACAGGGCTCCTCCTGTCGATGTCGTCCGCCAGGCCCTCCTGAAAGATGGGGTTTGCAAAGGAGACTCGACGGATCTGAGGAGAGAAGGAGGCTTTAGAGGGGGAGCTCAACCCAGCACAGCTTGGTGAAGTCACTGAGGAGACAAAAAAACACCAGTTTGGAATCACTGAAGTTCTTGAACGACCCAGGGAACGTTTCAGCCAAGGACAGACTGTGAGGATTCCCTGAGGAATCTCTGTGTACAACCCCGAGCATGCTGCTCCTGGTTTTGCAGTGAGCCAGGGTGCTCTGTTTCACAATAAAACCCCTCACAGTGCAAATCTGTCAGTGCTGGCACATTCCAAACCCAAACCTCACCACTTCTGTAAGACCATTCACAACAGAAACCAGTAATTCAACAGATTTGGGATGATTTCAGTTCCTCATCCCAGCTTTGCAGCGAGTAGCACACAATTGCCAGGGAATACCTTATTGGCAGGTGACAGGGAATCATCCTCCTGGCTCCTCTTGACGCCTCTCTTGAGGATGCTGGTGGATGGGGAGGCTGAGGGAGACCACGTGCAGCGGGCCTGGAGGCTGGTGGGGCTCTCAGCCACCTGCACTGAGGGATCCCCCTCCACCTTCAGAGGGGAGTCCACACTCTGATCTGCCAAGGCCACGTCTTCAGGCACTTTGATCTCAGTTTCCACCACTTCCTCCTTCATCTCTTGATCTGGAACAGCACAAGTTTCTCCAGCAGAGTTCTCAGCTTCTCCTTTATCCTCCTGATTTCCTTCTAGCTCCTTCACCTCTTCTTCCTCAGGTTTGCTGTCCACATT
The DNA here is from genome assembly GCF_014805655.1 of Passer montanus. Taxonomy (NCBI): domain Eukaryota; kingdom Metazoa; phylum Chordata; class Aves; order Passeriformes; family Passeridae; genus Passer; species Passer montanus. The sequence continues at coordinate 27,150,077 of NW_024356504.1, read as the reverse complement.
CAGCTCCTCAGGCACCTCCTCCACTTGTCCATTTTCATTTATTTCCTCCTTTTCTGCAGCTGCTGGTTCCTCCCCTTGGTCCCCTGAGTCCAGGCAGCTCTCCCTGGGCTCTTCAGGAACACTCTCAGGCAGAACCTGCTCTGCTTCCTCCTTCTGCTCAGCAGGTTCCTTTATTTCCTCCATGGACTCTGTGGTTTCAGCTGCTGAACCCTGTGGAGGCTCTGGATTCTCCTCCTCCACCCCCACACTGCTTCCCTGCAGGTTTTCCACATCCATTTCCTGCCTTTCCAAGCTGAAGGTGCTGGGTTCACTGGGAGGGTGCAATGGAGTGCTCATTCCACACGGAGCCAGGGCCAAGCTCTCCTCCAAATCTGAGTGACCAGAGACATTCCCAGGAGCCTGAACTGGGGTGCTCTCAGGCTCCTCCAGCTCAGGAGCTTTCTCCTGTTTTGACTCAGTCACCTGCTGCTTTGGCTTTTTGAAGCAGCAATCACAGCTCTTGATTTTTTTCACCCTTTTGCTCCTCTTGTTCTGACACTCAGGGCTTTGCAGAGAGGACAGCTCAGCATCTGGAACATTTGCTGCAATGTCCCCTGTGCTGCTTGGCTTCTCCTCCTGTTTGCTCTCCTCTGGCTGCTCAGACTCACAGGGGCTGCCCAGTGCCTCCATGGATGCATCACCCTTGTTCTGCTCCACGCTGCTGTCCTGCAGAGCACCTGCATGCTCAGAGCTGCCTGAGCCCACAGCTTCTCCAGCAGCTGCAGGGATTTCCTGCTTTTCCAGGCCAGCTGGCTCAGCTGGCACTGCAGCACCCGTGCCAACCTCAGGCTCACCTTTACTGGCCTCCAGTGGAGTCTTGGTTTCATTTTCCTGGGCAGATGCCTCAAGGCTCCGGCTCCCTGCCTGTCCCTCTTTCAATTTCCCCTCAAGAGAGTTGCTTCTGCTCCTGACTTTCACAGTTTTTTTCTTCTTGGTGCTCTCCTCCTTGCCCTCAGAGCTGTCAGCCTCAGAGTTCTCTATGCTGGACAGCAACCCCTGGGAAGATCTCCTGGTGTGGTACCGTGGGCGCTCCACCTTCTGCCCTGCTGTGCTGAGGCTGCCCTGAGCTTCCCCCTCTGCCCTGGGGGCATCCTCTGCCCTCCTGGCAGCCCTGCTGCCCTCCTGCTCCAGGCCCCTGCAGGCAGGGGAGTCCTTGGAGCTCCAGTCCTCTGCCACTCTCTCAGGCTGGCTGCTCTCTTTTGTGTTCTCTGTGGTTTTCCCAGCAATTCCTTTCTGCTTTTGGGATCCGTCACCCTTCCCCTGGGAGAGCTTCTTCTGCCCAGCTTTCTCCTCCTCTTTCCTCCTGTCTCTCTTTGGGAGCCCATCCTCCTTCTCCTGGCTGCCCGAGGAGCTCTCCACGGCCTCTGAGCGTCTCCTGGAGGAACGCCGCAGCTGCTTCTGCTGGGGGGGCCCCTGAGGCACCTGGCTGTCCTCCCCTGGGGCCTGCTCACAGCAGCTGCTGCTCTCGGGGGGAGTGTTTTCCTTCGAGTCCATGTCCAGCCCCTGGGCCTTCTCCATTTCTGCGATGGCATCCTCGGCTTTCTGGATGTCTGCCTCCGTGGAGAGCAGCGCCTGGGAGTGGCTCAGCAGGATGTGCTCCACATCCTCCACTGCAGAGCTGGGCTCAGCACTGCTCTCCAGGCTGTCAGGGGCCAGGGTCTCCTCTGACCTGCCCTGCAGCTTGGATTTACTGCCCTGCAGCTCCATCCTGCTCTGCCGGCGCGTCACCCTGCGGGTGACCACAGCCCCCGCGGCGGGCTCGGCTTTTGGAGGGTTTTTATCCTCCTCTGCAGATTTCTCTGCTCTAGCACCAGCCTTGCTGTCACTGCTGCTTTCCTGTGTGGCTGCCTCAGGGGCACTCCCAGGCAGCTCTGGCACAGAGCTCAGAGGGGCTGGGCTGAAGGGCCTGCTCTCTGCAGCCCCGAATTTCTCCAGGGTGATGAAGGACTGGCGCCGGCTCACGGGCTGGGGCGTGCCAGAGATGATGTCACTGGAGGCTGAGCTGTTGGTGACATCTGAGGTGTCCTCCTTCCCTGCTGGGGCCTCCTGGGGAGCTGCTGACACTGCACTTGTCTCCAGCCCCTCTCCAGTGGATGCTTCCTCGGGGATCATCTCTGCTGTCTCCTCTGGGACCATCTCAGCTGTCTCCTCTTTGGCCTCCCCCTCACCAGTGCGGGCTGGGCTCTCCTCTGGGTGACATCCTTCACTCCCCACGTTTTCCTCCTGTCCCAAGAACATCAACAGCAAAAGGTTTGTACCAGGAATCAAATGGAACAGTTGTACTTGTCCTATGAATATAATACAACAGTCAACTGCAGTCCTGGAGCAATAGAAAACAACACACCCACAGGGTTTTTCTAACCACCAAATGATTTATTGTCTGTGTTTTGATAATCATAAAAGACACTTCTAAAAAAACATTTAATCCCAAAACAAAGAACTCTAACAATGCTTGGAGTTCTGCTGTATTTCACTGGTCTGACTGGCACTACAGTCAGCACAGCAGCTGCTCAGGCAAGTCCTCCCCAAAAGGAATTCAGGATTTACAGTCTTTACCCCAGTAAAATACTGTGGCAGCACAGGCACATGGGTGATCAGAAACTGCTCACATAAATCCTCCCATTCTGACATCAAATACCCAGTGATTTGGTCTAAATGATATTCTAATTAATCCTAAATGAATAAATTACATAAAGCAGAGCACAGCACTGCAGTGGTGTTAAATTTTCTCTCACTTGGTGTTGAGAATGGAAAACAAATCACAAAACCTCTCATTTTTGGCAGAAACTGATTTTAGTCACCATCAGACAATGGGAAATTACCTGAGGTTGGTCTGCAGTGTCTTCTTTGGCATTTTCTACTGGAGGTGGCATTTCCCTAGAAGAGAATTACTGAAATCAGTGTTGCTGCCAAAGACAACCCTTAAATGACCTCAACTGGGCAAATCTACTCACAAAGAATCTTCCTGGCTCTGGCTGTACTGGGAAAATGAGGTGGTGTCCTGGGAAGCATCCAAGTTGTTGTACATGGCAGGAATATCAGCTCTGGAACAACACCAGCAACGGGAGTCAGACCCTTCTCTGGAATTTATTATCTCCTGATTTCAAGGCCATTCTTATCAGATCCATTAAATCTTCATTTTTGGGGAATAAAAGCTGTGATTGGGATCCCACTCTGCAAAGAATTCACCACAACCCAGAGGAGTTCCTGTCTCAAGTCCTGCTCACACTGCTTCTGCTGCCCAGGCACATAAAACACACCAATTTTATTTTCTCACATTAGAAGAGATCATTCTAAAGATTCTTCTGCAGTTGAGATGAGTCTTGGGAATCTCCTAACTCCTGACGTGCTGCTGACTCAAGAAATCCTAAGTTTGTTTTACCTAAACCTTTCATTTCCATGATTTATGAAAAATGACATCTTTTATTTCACACTGCATGCCAGCCCCCAAGTAAAAATGTGAATTGCAAATCCCCAAACTCCAAACAGACTAGAGAGAGTGTATTTAATCAAAAGAGGAAATGCCATTGCTAGAATAATTTGGTTGCTTTAAAACAGCAAAGCAAGGAACTCTCTTAGCTTTAAACTTCATAACTTGTATGGAAGAACAAGGCTCAATGACCTGTGGTGGTGTGAGAACAGGAACTGAAGTCAAGTCAAGCTCAGCTACTCGAGGATGATATTTCACATAAAGTTTAAAACAATAAATGACAGACCTCTTTGACCTAAGCACTTCTTTCTGATGTTCTGTCAATATTCTTGGTTTTGTTTCCGGAGGAATAAACACAAAATCAACAGATTTCTCCTCTTCCAGAAGCGTCTCCTTTGTTGTCTTAGGAGATGAAAATTCTAGTTTTAACTGCAGAAAGATAAAAAACCCCAAATCCTGGGTTAGGAACAAGACAGGAACTGAAAATCAGGAATTTCTGAAAGGCATGAGCTATCTCTGTGAGGGATCTGCCAACCCCAAAGCCCACCAAAACCCAAATCTGTCACAGTTTCCACAGAGTGAGGACTGAGGCTCCTTCCTGCCCCCCTCCCACCCAGCCTGACCCCTCCCAAACCTCAGCAGAGAATTCTGACAGGAATATTAACTCTGACTCTGCTGGGCAGCCCAGGCTGCAAAGGAAAACATTTCAGCCTCCCCAAATCCCTGATTTTGTCCTGCAGCTCCTGGATTTGACTCCAGGACCCCTCTCTGGGAGCACTCTACCTTTGCAGGTGTTGCCTGCAGGTTGCTGGGCTTGTCTTTGCCATCACTTTTGGGTTCACTTGTCTGGGCCAACATTGAATCTCGTTTCTGGCCCACCTTCACCTCCATTCCACTGATCTTTGCATCCAGCTGGGAATTCTCCATCTGTTCAGACAAAACCACACTCAATGCACTGTGGGAAGGAACTCCAAGCTCACAAACCCACCCCGTGTTAACTTCTAGAATAAAACCAGCCCACATTCACCAATTTCCTCTGAACTATGTAGAGAACAACTTAAAAATTAATTATTTCAAGTTAGTTCCTAGAACTCAAAATTTACAATGCAGGAAATGGCAAAAACCAGCTGAGTCTTTTGACAGTGTTAACCCAGCACAGTTTATCATCCCAAACATGAAACCACTGCAGGTCAATGAGATTAAAAATCCCAGCTGCCCTTTCACTCCCTGCTGAACAATTCCCATGAAATCCCAACAAAACATTTACCATGTCAGAGAAGGGCCCACTGCACTCCTCAGACACCTCAATGCTCTCAAAACCAGGCAGCAGCAGAGGGATTTTCTTTTTGGCTTGGCTTAACACAGACCTGCTCAACAACAAAAAATAAAAAGTAATTTTAGATTAGCAGCAGCTGGCAATAAAACATCCCCAGCTCACACAGGGAATCAGAATGCCACAGCACCCCTTTGAGCCCTCCCTGTGAGGATGCCAGTAATAAAATCCTGTTTCTTACTTGAGCTGCTGTGGGTAGCTGAGGGAGGAGGCCTTGGCAAAGGTGCAGTTCCAGAGCTGGGCGCTCTGCTGGCGGATCTGCTTGTTCCTGTGCTGGAAGGCCACGCACAGCACGGGGCTCAGCTGCTGCAGCAGCTCAGAGTCACAGGAGCCCGGGCAGTGGCACTGCAGGCACTGCAGGATCTCTGCCAGCAGCTTCTCCAGCTCAGGGGGAACAAAACACAGCGCTTTTAATGGAAGTTTTCAACTAGAATCTGAAATATTTCAATTATAAATTCATTTTCAACTTTACATTTACAGCGTGAAATGTCACATCACATTCAAATCCCAGAGCTGAGTGCTCCTCACTTCTAGAATTTAAAATTTAAGTTTAAAATAATTTAAAAATTAAATCTCTACCCTCACCACATTTTTGTTATTTTGTTTTAATACAGAAGAAATTTCAGAACTCTGCTGTTCCACATCTCCCCCAAGCCCAGTGATTTCTGCAGTAAATTTACCTTGTTGCTCAGATTGCTGTAGACTTTGGGTACCTCAGGGAGCCTGCCAAAACAAATAAAATTCATTTCTATTTTGCTGTCTCATTTATCCCAAGCATAAAAATTTAACAGACAATAAACTCCAGCACTACACACTTGTTTAGTGAGTAACTTGATGGAATCATTTTGTGAAATGAGCCTCAGTTGGGGATTAAATAACTTCCTGATGGAGTTTCCCAGATCATCCTTTGAATTTCATGGATGCTGATATGCTGACTTCAGGAGGAATTAATGGAAAAGTCAGTGGTAATCAGTACAAATTTAAAATAAAAGCTTTTCTTATAAATTAACTTCTAATTGCACTCTAACGCTCTCCTTAAACAACTTCCCAGGCCCCATAAATATTTGTATTAAAAGCAGAAACATTGGCATTAAAAACCTGAAGTACCTGAATTCCATAAACTAAACAATTCCATATAAATAAATATATTCCATGTAGAAAAAATCCTTAGGTACAATTAGCCAGAAAAATGTGAGCAAACTGCACTTTTTAACTTGTTTTATAAGCCTGTGACCTCCAAGCTGAAGAGGTTTCTAAATTTTATTTGCTTCCACATGTCTTACTTCAAAAATATTTATCCAGCTTCTCCTTTTTCAGCAAAAAAACTTTGAAAAAAAATGATGCTCAGAAAACAATCTTTTCCATTTTTATGAATAAATGCAGGGAAAACAATACTCAGGAAAAAAGCAGCAGGCAAAGTTTTTCCCAGTGTTTCCTTCCGCTTCAGAACTTCCGGGATTTCAGTGTACATCAAGCAACTACCATTAACTTCCTAAAAATATTAAGGCAAAAAAATTTTACTTTTTCCTAAAAGAATGTATTTATTTTTATCAATAAACATCTTCCCTGCAGGGCAAGGTGGAAACAGCAGATGGAAAATAAACTCTTGAGCCTTGCAGAGATGCCACGAGAGTCACACCGCGACATTTGAAACACGGACCTCTCCTCGCGCCCCGCAGACCCTGAGCTCCACCCCGAGTTCCCCAGCCCTCCCTTCAAACACTGACTTGTTTTTCTCATAGAACAGCGCCAAGGGCTTGGAGAAGGTGGCCAGGGTGGTGCCCAGGAGGGAGGGCAGCGAGATGTGGCTGATGACGGCCTGCAGGGCGGCCAGCAGCGCGGTGCCCAGCGCCTGCAGCGCCTCCGCCTGCTGCTCCCGGCAGCTCAGCTCGTGGAAGGAGTCCAGCAGCAGCAGCAGCAGCCTGAACAGAGAGCTCAGCTTGCCAAGGGGCTCCTTCTTCTTCTTGGCCCAGTCTGTGGGTGTCTGGGGAGCTGGGGTTCAAAAGTTCCATTAAAAATTGCATTTTTTTTCCTTAACCGACGTAAAAAGACAGCTGAGCATTGAGTCTGCATGAGAGGCAGAACTTTGATTCCCAAACCAGATCTACAGATAAATAGCTTAAAAACTGCTTTAACAACTTAAACACATGCATAAATTTATCTGATTTCTATTCTTATTCATACTTCTGGCTGCTCAGACTCCGCATTTAAGGTTTTAATGCCTACTTTAAAATAAACTCAGATGGCACCTGATACACAAATTCTGGAACAGTGAACAGGAGGGAAGGAGAAATAGAATTTTTTATTAATTTATTTATCTGGAAATCAAGTTTACATTATGCTCTTCCTCATCAACATTTCCAATTAAAGCATTTCATTCCTTCAGCAGCCCAACACTGCATTTTAATATTTTAACAAATTCCCATGGGACAGGTCAATTTTAACTACTTTTTTACTGAATTATGCTTTTTTTGGAAATTATTTCTTCAGCTTTAAGAGTTTAAATGGGAATAGGAAACAAACCAAAGAACATTTTATAAACAATGACCCTTTGTCTTCTGTTAAACTCTAATTTTTAACCAACTCTTGAAGCCACAAATAGAAAACCCAAAATTAAAGTATTTCCTTACATCTGTTTTTGGGCTGGAATTTAGTGCCATAGGGTGCAAAGTTGATGCAGTCAACCATGACTGACACAAGGTGGGTGAGACCTTCCAGCATGGAAAACACCTGAGGAGGAAACAGAAACAAAAATCAGTCAGCAAAAAGAAAAATCAATCAGAAAAAAAAAAAATTCAAGTAGCAAAATGAGAAATCTACCAGGAGAAACAGAAACCAACCATCCCCCTCCCCTTGTGGTGTGAGTTTGGGAACAGGCAAATTAGGTAACAAAACTACTGATACTTTTAAAATCTTCCTTTTTTATACAGCTTTAGGAGTAAAACCCTTAAATTTTAGTGTTCAAGGCTGATGAGTCCATGTTCTCCTTCCTAACTTCAGTGCCTGTGTTTGTGGTATTTATAAACACATTTCATCTAGACAAATCCCATTTACCACCACAATGACACTCATTAATCATTCTTATTAATTAGAAGACAAATCTAAAATCTGCTTAACTATTTGAATATTTAGACTTTATACTTATTTTCACTCCCTTTTTTCCCTTCTCTACCAACTCCTGTCAGCAAAAAGAATTCTTAAAGCTTCAAACCTCACCCAAGCCATTCCACACTGCAGAAATCACATCAGAATTTACACCACACGTTCTCAGGTGAATTAAAAAGAGATCTGCTAAATGATCAGTTTTATACTCACTACTGGAGTTTCACCTTCTAGCCCAGCCATGATCTTGGCACAAAGCTCCTCACAGCACAGGTTTTCTTCTGCTGTTGCCACCAGAGCAGCACAGCGAGCAAAGGCTCGGTACAGCTCAGACCAGGAGCGCAGCAAGGACTTCAGACTTGCCTGGAAAGAGAGAGGAAAACTGGGTAAACTTCAACATCTGTGCACAGAGAAAAACTTCCTTTGTGCTTTCTTCTGCTGTCAAAACTTAGATTTAAATCGGAGGTTTAGGGTTTTGAATCCATGGTGTTGCACTGAACCCAAAACCCAGCTGATTGAACCCAAAATCGGCTCTGAGAGTTCAGAGATTTTATAAACCCCACGTTTTGAATTAATTTGATTAATCTGCTGTTACCTGTGGGAATCCCTGAGTGGGGAAAATGTGGGATACTGGCAGCAACAAAGCACTGTACACAGCACTGAAGTTGTGCTCCAGGGCATCCCCCTGGTTCACCTCGTTATTCTGCAACAAGAAAAGAGTTTTATGGTTTAACATGATTCATTTCCTCAGACTTGTGAATACTTTGCTTGTTAAATAAACAGTTTTTTCCACTCTTCTCCAAGCAGATTATCTCCCAAACCCCATTATCTCCCAGATTATCTTCTGGGAGAAGAGCTGCTAAAATCTGCTTTTTCAGAAGAGACCCCTTGGGGAAGTCGCCTCCCAAATTTTGTCTCAAACTGGGACATTTAAATATTTAAGCTTTATACTTATTTTTATTCCCTTTTTTCATTTTCTACCAAATCCTGTCAGCAAAAAGAATTCTTAAAGCTTCAAGTCTCACCCAGACCACTCCACAGAAATCACCACATTGGAGTTTACAACACGTTTTTGTGTCTAATTTAAAAGAGGTCTGCTAAATTATGTTTAGCAAAGCTGAAGCTGCAAAACTGGGCTGACAAATAAGGCTGCTCCTGATTCACTGTGATAAATACAGTTTGAAATCAGATATTCTGCTCTCCCAAGAGCTCAGGAGGATCCTGCTAGCAAAGGGTACAAAACTCTGTTTCTAAAAGCCAAAATACATCCCAAAAAACCAATCTAGGAAAGGTCTGGGGTGTTCCTCACTTCTTCCAGCTGCAGTAACTGATGATCCCAGAGAATCCTGGGATGGGTTGGTTTGAAAAGGACCTTAAAACTGATCTCATTCCAACCCCACTGATCTCACCCCACACCTCCCACCCTGCCAGGCTGCTCCAGCCTGGCTTTGGGCACTTCCAGGGCTGTTCAAGGCTTGGAAAGGCAAAGAGGTCCCACAGCCAAGGACCACAAGGAAATGGTTGTTAATCAGGCTGTTGTTAATGAGGCTGCAATTGATTTTTAAGTCAGTCCTTGTTGCTCCAGCTTGGGATCAGGCTCTGACTTAGCCACAGCATTCCCTCACTGAGCACTCTGAAAATCTGGAGACCAAAACTCAAAGCAGGAATCATCTTCATGGACATTTTACTTGCTGGACACTGAATTTTACATGTGCTGGTCAATAAATAGTACAGATTTCAGGGAAATTCTCCCAGCTCCTCCAGAATTCCAGCCCAGCCCCTCCCCACCCTCCCAGCAGGAATTCCCAATTCCCAGTATCCCATCCATCCCTGCCCCTGGCAGTGGGAAGCCATTCCCTGTGCCCATGCTGCTGCAAACAGTCACAGCACCTAAAACTTTCTTCATAAACTGTATGATTTTTAGATCTAATGATTAATGAGGATTAATTAATTCAGCAATGCCTACATTATAATCAACTTTTTTCTAGTAAATAAGGTGCTAAATCTCTTAAATATTATAATTTATAAGGCTTTTATTACACTAAAGATGTCCAATCTGAACATCCCAATCTGGGATTTATTTGATTTTCACACCAAGAAAACCAACCCATGGCATTTAAAAGTTAGTATTTCCTGGGGGGAACCTTCCCATGGTTTTCACCAGCAGGATTATGCCAAACTAGCTAATTCCAAGAGATGGAATTCCTTAAAAACTTCAGATAAATGCCCAGCAAAGCTCCCCTGAGGGGGTGTGGGGAAGAGAGCCAAGTTCAGGGAGTAAGGAGTGCATCACCTGATTAATCCAGTCGGTGAGGGGATGCACAACAATGCTCCACATCCTCCAGAGGTGCTCCTTGCTGCCCAGCTGGCCCGCACTGCGGTCGATGACGCCGAGCACGGAGTCGCTGAAGGCCAGGGCGGAGCTGGGCCCGCACAGGGCACAGCCCACCAGAGCCTCCAGCATCCCAAAGAACCTGCGGAGGGAAACGCCACAGCTCGGGCTGGCCTGCCTCCCAGCTGGGGGGACAGGGGACAGGGGAATGGGGGGTGTTTGCCAGGGGTACCTCTCGTCTGTCACACAGCGTTCCAAGAGGTTGTTGTGGAAAGGCAGCTGGAGCAGGAACAGAGCTGGAGTTCCCTTGGAACAGAGATGGAAAAGGGTAAAGCAGCACTGAGCACTGAAGTGGCTGCCTCACTCCCACAAGTGTTTCTGCATTGCATTGAACTCTGAGCCACAAATTCACTATTATTACTATTAGCCAAAAATTCACAATTATTATTATTAGCCAGAAATGCACAATTATTATTATTACTATTAGCCAGAAAAGCATAATTATTATTATTATTACTATTAGCCAGAAATGCACAATTATTATTATTACTATTAGCCAGAAATTCACTATTATCCTTATTAGCCAGAAATTCAAAATTAATATTATCATTATTAGCCAGAAATGTACAGTTATTATTATCATTATTAGCCAGAAATTCACAATTACTATCATAATTATTAGCCAGAAACTCACTACTGTTATTATTACTATTAGCCAGAAATTCACTATTATCCTTATTAGCCAGAAATTCACAATTAATATTATCATTATTAGCCAGAAATTCACTATTATTATTATCATTATTAGCTAGAAATTCACAATTATTATTATCATTATCAGTCAGAAATGTACAATTACTATTATCATTATTAGCCAGAAATTCACTGCTATTATGATGATGATTAGCCAGAAATTCACTACCATTATGATCATTATTAGCCAGAAACTCACTACTGTTATTATTACTATTAGCCAGAAATCCACTACTATTATTATAACTATTAGGCAGAAATTCACTACTATTATTATTACAATTAGCCAGAAATTCACTATTATTATTATTAACCTGAAATTCACTATTATTAGCCAGAAATGCACTATTATCATTATTAGCCACAAATGCACTATTATTATGATTACTATTAACCAGAAATCCACAATTATTATCATTACTATTAGCCAGAAATTCACAATTATAATTATTACTATAGCCAGAAATTCACTATTATTATTAACCAGAAATTCACTATTATTAGCCAGAAATGCACTATTATCATTATTAGCCACAAATGCACTATTATTATGATTACTATTAACCAGAAATCCACAATTATTATCATTACTATTAGCCAGAAATCCACAATTATTACTATAGCCAGAAATTCACTATTATTGTTACTATAGCCAGAAATTCACAATTATTATTACTATTAGCCAAAAAAAATCACAATTATCATTATTAGCCAGAAATTCACTATTATTACTATTAGCCAGGATGCACAATTATTCAAAGTTGTCCAAAATTGTCAATTCTAACACTCTGACACAAAAAGGAGAGGGAAAACTGGAAACCCAAGATGCTGCCAGATCTGGGATTTGCTCATTTCCAGGTCACAGCAATTGATCTTTTGGGCAGCTTCTGCTCAAATCCACCACAAATAATTCAGGTTTGCTAATGCTGAGAGCACTTAATAAAATGTATTTAATAGCTGCTAATTAAAACTTCAGTGAGGAGCACACTCCTTCCTACTGAGTCTGCTCCTCCCTAAACAAAAACCACCAAAATTCAGCTGCATTTCAGCCTTTTTTCACAGTTTTTTGTGATTATTGTCTGAATGTTTTCTTACCTGTCCCCCCTTCTGATGCAGAATATGAAATTCACTAATAAATATCAGCCCTTTTTGGGCAGTAATTTCATTAATTAGACACAGTTCAATTAGTGAGGCCTGCAAACAAAGCCTGCACTCTGCAACATGAAATAATCTGATTCTGATGCAGCACACAGAACACGAAATTCACTAATGAATATCAGCCCTAATTTCATTAATTAGACACAGTTAAATTAGTGAGGCCTGCAAACAAAGCCTGCACTCTGCAACATGAAATAATCTGACTTCTCCAAACCTTTCAGCACTAATGAAGTCCCAGAATTAATTCAGACTTACATTTAAAAGATCCATGTCAGCAACCTGATAAGATGGGGAGCCCAATACTTTTGGAGGCAACTCCTTGACAGTGATATCAATGAGAGACTAAGTAGTGGAAGAGAAAAAATTACATTTAAATATATTTTTCTGAGAGTTTAAATCTTTTAAGCAACATATAATACAAATAAAATACAAAAAACATACAAATATAATTTTTGAATTGAAAGTATAATTTTAAAAATGCACATATAATACAAAAATTGCAAATAAAATAAATACAAATATAATACAAAAATACAAATAAAATACAAAAAATACAAATAAAATAAAAAAATTCAAATAAAAAACCAAAAAATACAAATAAAATACCAAAAAAACCAAGTAAAATACAAAAACACAAATAAAATACAAAAAATACAAATAAAATAAAAAAATTCAAATAAAAAACAAAAAATACAAATAAAATACAAAAAAAAAACCAAATAAAATACAAAAAAACCAAATAAAATACAAAAACACAAATAAAATACAAAAAATAGAAATAAAATACAAATATAGTTTTAAAATTGCAAATATAATTTTAAAAATGCAGATATAACTCAAAAAATGCAAATAACACAAAAAATACAAAACCCACACAAAAAAAAATCAACGCCCCAAAAAATACAAAAAAATACAAAAAAACTCAAATAAACCTCACAAAAATACAAAAAACCTCAAAAAAATTTACAAAAAACCCCACAAAATTCCAAAAATGCAAAAAAATTTACAAAAAACCCCCATAAAATTACAAAAATCCCCAAAAAAATTTACAAAAAACCCCCAGAAAATTACAAAAAATACAAAAAAATACAAAAAAAAATTTACAAAAATATCTCCCCCCCAAAAAGCAAATACAAAAAACCCCACAAAATTCCAAAAATCAAAAAAAAATTACAAAAAAACCCCAGAAAATTACAAAAAATAAAAAAAAAATTACAAAAAAATACAAAAAAATTTACAAAAATATCTCCCCCCAAAAAAGCAAAGCTGAAACAATTCCCTTCAGCTAAAAACAACAAAAAAATTCCATCAAGGTGGTGTCCAAGCTGTTTTTTGCAGCACAGCAGAGCCATGCACCCAGTCCTGCTGTGCTCCTGGACAGGCTTTGCAGGGACTCACCAGGACTTTCTGCACGGGCAGAGCATTGGATCTCACAGTGTTTTTTAAGGCCTGCAGCAACATGGTCAGGATTTCTGAGCCTTGCTTCTCTTTCTTATTCCCTGCAATAAAGAACATTTCCACTCAGAGCAGAATGGTCACTCTGAGCATCATTCAGATTTTTAGTGCAAAAGCCAAAAAAAATTCAGTGGGAATTTGTAAAAATGTACCAACTCCTGCAGAGATTCAGGTACCAGTTCTGCTCCTACCAGAAATGAAATTTCCGAGTTTAAATAAAAATCCTTCCGGGTGAATTAGGAAATGGAAACACCTTAGTTTCATTCAGGATTTGAATTTTGATACATTGAAGTTGTGGAATTTTGTATTCATCCAAAGAATGCTTCTTCCTGCTCTGATTGATTTTCAATAAAAAGTTGGCATTATTAAGCATATTCTGGACTTTCCTTGGATAAAGGACATTTTTAAAATAGGAAACAATTTGTATACATCTGCAGACTCCACATTTTACTACGGAAAAGAATTTCTATATAGAAAAAAGGAGTCAAAAACTTTTAATTTTTGTCTCCATTCCTCAATGCTAAAGACTCGAGGAGGGGCTGTTTTTCTTTTGAAATTGTTTTAGAATAGAACAGAGTTATTGATTCAGACTAAACCCAAGCAATGAACAATCAACAACTTCTGGTCTAGTTTAAAAATAAACCACCTCTGACTGGTGAGCAATGCCAAATTAAAGAAAATGACCCTTTTTACCTGCTTCAATTGCTGTTTTTACATATCCATTTATGTCCTTCCAGATAACATTCAGCAAACAATCTGCAAGGTAACAATGGTTTTATTCAGTTTGCAATAAAAATACTCAACAAAACTGCAGCTAAAATACAAACTGTGGTAAAGGGCAGGTTTGGGTTTAAATCAAAACTCAAATTTCAATGCAACTGAGACCAATTCAACTTTCTATAACGTCAGGACATCACACAAAGGGTTGATTTCTTATGTTTCCCTTCCCCACTTGATTTCCCAGAAAATGTTTAATTTTCACCACTGAATTCTTACCAGGAACTTCTTTTCCAATTGCAATAAAGCCATCCTGAACAGCATTTATCAGAGTGCTGGCATGCTTACAAAAAAAAGAAGGGCTACTGATCAGTGGGTACTGGAGAGGCTCTACAAGAACAAAAAAACACATTCCATAAACCTGTTACTTTGCAGCTTACTGGGAAAACAAGCCTTAAAAAATAATCAAGTATTTGTGTATTTACAGCATTTTTAACACAAAGGTATCTTACAACTGACAAGACTTAGAATGAAATGATTTAAATTTTTAACAGATAAAATTTGAGGTGGCACAAATACATTTTTTACGATTAAATAGAAACATAAAACTCATATACCTAAGCTAAGCACGAGTTTGTTCTGCTTAGCAAAGTCCACGACTTGCGGTCCCATGAGGAAGTGGAGCAGCATTTCAAAGGCCAGCAGCTGGATGGAGGGGAAGAGCTGTCCTGGTGAGCTGCTGCTCAGGGCCATCCTGGGTGTGCCCGGGCTCACAAACAGCACAGCACCTGAGGGAGGGCACAGCAATCAGCAATGGCACAGAAATTCCAGGCAGAAGGACAAATCGGGGAGTGCTGCTGCCTGAAAGGCACCTCTGACAGCCAGGGCTCTCACATTACTGGGCTTTGCTATCACAGCCATATTTTTCCCACCGTTTTAGGTATCTGCCCCAAAATTGTGAATTCTGGGACACCAAATGTTATTTGGGCCATACAAATCTCCATGGAAGCTGTGGTTACACAGCCACTGAACACTGAAATCTGCTGCTACAGAACAGTTTCCATTGGAAACTCACCTGAACACAAATTTAATGTTGGCAAAATATTTTGACCAACTCAGCTGTGATCTCACAGGACTAAGATGAACTTTTTTAAGAAGGGAAAACAGGAAACTCCCCAAATTCAGGGTCCCCCATTACAGCAGAGCAGAATGGCACAAGCCATGGATGCCAGGCTTCCAGGAAGGGAAGGAAAACCAGGAGTTCCTTATTGGATATTTAGATATAAAGCTCAAATAGAGGTGGTTTCACATGTGGTTAAAGTATAAAATCCCTGATGGATCATCATTCCTGGGTAGGGTTTGGTGGGATATTGGGTAGGAATTCCTGGCTGGCAGGGTGGGGTGCCCACACCTGGGAGTGCCCAAGGCAGGCTGGCCAGGGCCTGGGATAGTGGAAGGTGTCCCTGGATGAGCTTTAAGGTCCTTCCAACCCAAACCATTCCAAGGTTCTCTACTATTCAGGCAGAAACTAAAAATGCTCCAGAAATAAAAGGGCACATATAAACAGATGAAAAAATAAGATTTCAAACCAGAGCTCCCTTGCAACAGAGAACACAATTCAGGCCATTAAAACTGGTCCTCAAACTGTGACTGGCACAACTTTTGAAACTTTAAATAACTGCAAGAACCTCACTTTCCCCCAAATAAATCCCGCAGAAAAATCCCAAGAATTATAAATGGAAAAGCAGAACATGACAAACAGAAGAGATGAGTCTGTGCACGTGCAGTGGAGCTGGAAATTCCCACAGGTTGATGTTTCAGTACCTGGTTTCTGCCCAGGGGGTGCTGAGGCCAGGCTGGGGTTGTTTGGCCGTGAGGGCGTTCCTGGGAATGCAGCAGCAGGATCCACACTCAGGGTACTTTGGATTAGTGGGACACAAACCTGAAAAGGGATCCCAGCAACAGCTACAACACGTGCAAAACAAAAAACTCATTTCCATCAGCACAGACTGGGCTGCTGCTCACAAATCAAGTTGCTGGGTATTTAGAATGAATTAGAACGTCTAATCAAACACAAATTCCTGGTGGTGCAGTATATTTTAATAATCCTAAGAACACACTTTTCCCTCTCTTTACTCCCATGTTGAAGATTAATTTAATTAAATTCAGGTATTGAAACAGGTCCATTCCACTTACAGTGTGACTAGAAATGGAACACCTGCATCATTTTTCTATCTTCCTACATATTTTTGGTCTTTTCAGCAGTTTTCCCATGGCAGCCTTTTCCAAGCCCACACTTCCTTAGTGAGAGAAGAGAGCCTCTATTTAACATATTTATAAGCCATGAGTGCACTCAGGGCAGATTTTCAGAGATGCTCTCAGGACATTCCCAAAGACTCTCCAATATTTTGGGGCTGTGAGTCCCAGATATCCCTTCTACACAACCTGTAAGCCACACACCACATTGGTTCCTTGAGGGAGTTTGATCTCAATAACAAAGCAGAAAGGGATGAAGCAGGAATATTTTCCACTCTGCTGCACAGGGATCAGGATTCCTGTCTCCTGAGTTACCTGTTCAAAGTTAGAGGGCAGGTGAGGCCCCAGTCTCATCAGCAAATACCACCAGACCTCCAGCTTGGTCAGGGCCAGAGCCTCTGTCCTCACGTGGATGGAGCTCAGGGGCTGCATCAGCAGCTTCAGCCTCTTGGCACTGCACAGGATGTCTGGGGGATCCAAAAAGTGCATTTTGAACAACACACATTATTGAACCACACCTCAGCAAAATTTGATTAAACCATTATGGGTTTGTTCCCCAATATCTTTTAGCTTCAAATTCAATTAACAGTAATTTGCAAAACTCAACCACACCAAGCTTAATATCCCTTCTACACAATCTGTAAGCCACACACCAGGACAAACTGGTTCCTTGAGGGAGTTTGATCTCAATAACAAAGCAGAAAGGGATGAAGCAGGAATATTTTCCACTCTGCTGCACAGGGATCAGGATTCCTGTCTCCTGAGTTACCTGTTCAAAGTTAGAGGGCAGGTGAGGCCCCAGTCTCATCAGCAAATACCACCAGACCTCCAGCTTGGTCAGGGCCAGAGCCTCTGTCCTCACGTGGATGGAGCTCAGGGGCTGCATCAGCAGCTTCAGCCTCTTGGCACTGCACAGGATGTCTGGGGGATCCAAAAAGTGCATTTTGAACAACACACATTATTGAACCACACCTCAGCAAAATTTGATTAAACCATTATGGGTTTGTTCCCCAATATCTTTTAGCTTCAAATTCAATTAACAGTAATTTGCAAAACTCAACCACACCAAGCTTTCAAATTCTCTTACTGCTCCAATTATTGCTTAGAACTCCACAAAAATCAAGTATTTCTTTTCAATACAAAGACTGAAATTAAATTTTCTGCATTCCGACTTGAGAAGGGAGGTTGGACCCAACCTGACCCATTTTGGGATTCTGAAATAAACAGAAAAAATTCCCTCTTGCTTGCTCTGTCAGGTCCCATCTGCTCCAGGGACAGGAAAATCAAACACTGAGTTTTCTCTTCAGAACATAGAGAAGCACAATCAAGGTAAAAAATATTGTGTTTTGACACAAGGTAGACTAAAAACTTGTCCAGATCCAGGTTACACCTTTAAAACAACTTTTTTTTTAACACCTCTGGAATCCTGAAGTGTTGCCTTTCTCCAGTTAGACCACACCATCCAAAATAAAATATACAGAATGTATTATTCTCATTTCACTACTGTCTGGATCATTTATAGCACTACAAAACACAATTTACTAAAAATATTCTATTTCTAGCATTCCCAGCAGAAAAATTCGGATAGAACAAATGATCAAACTATCCCCTTGCCTCAAAAGAAAAGAAAACAAGAAAAAAAAAACCAACAAAAACTTGAATTTTAGCTATGCACACAGAAAATGACTTTTTCTGCACCATTATGTGGATATCCAGTGGAATACAAATAATGTATTAACCACTAACAGATTATTTTTCCAGTTATGCATTAAAACACATTTATGTATTAAAGTATATATTGCAGTATACTTTTCCAGCTGTGACTTGCATTAAAACAAATCAGGCTCAGTATTTTTTTTAGCCCTACCTGGATTTAGAGCAAAGTTATCAATGAGGCTCTTCCATGCAATGAAGGCAATTTTCTTCACCACGGGGGAGCCGCTGCGGAAGCCCAGCTCCTCCAGCTGCAGCAGGGAGTTGATGAAGCTGCCACTGCGGTGCAGAGTCTGAGCAGGGAGACATTCACCATTAAAAGGGATTTCTGCTGCTCAGAACTCCTCTGCTAAAGGTTTACTCCTTTTCTGCTTACCTTTCCAAGCAATCTGACAAACAGGGGCCACAGCTTTAACACGAAGGTCTCGTTTTTTGAAGAAAACAATTTCTGAAGTTCGGAAATTAATTTCTGCAGACAGAAAGAAACAGAATTTCTACAAGAAATGGATTTAAAATATTCCCAAAACCAAACACTGATATCAGTGTCTGGGGACACAACCAACAGACAAGATTTGAGATGATGCAAATATATTTTTTACAATTAAATACATATATATAAACTAAGCATGAGTTTGTTCTGCTTAGCAAAATCCACATGTTGTGGTGCCATGAGGAAGTGGAGCAGCATTTCTGATGTTTCCACATCAGAGGGAGTTAATTCTGCTACCATCTGATTCTCTTTTCATTTGAAATTTATGGCTCTTACTCTGACAGTGGCAACCAACCAAGCAAAATTCATGTCTTCAAATATTTGCATTTCTTCCAGCCCTAAAGTCAAAACATGTCCTGACCCCAAACACCACCTTGTTTGGCTGGGGTTTGGGTTTTTCAGGAAAAAATTAGGCAAAATATGTCCTGGAAGTGGAAGGGAACATGAAAAGCTTCATCAAAGACACCAAGGGACTGCTGCAGCACAGGATGGGGACTCTTAAAGGACATGGAAAATGCTGAGCATCCTCTGCTTTTCCTGTATTTACATTCCCATCCTTTTTTTTTCCCATTACAACCACTGGCACCAAGAAGTTGCAGGCAATGCACAGGAAATGGAATTAGGGGCTCCTGCTGAGCAGAGGCCCAGCAGTGTCACTCACTGTGGTCATGAGGTGCTCGGTGACAGCTGCCACCTCCTGCTGCTTCTGCAGGAGCAGTGGCATTCCCATCTCCAGGGCAGTGGCACCTCTTAACTGCACTTTGTGGGCTGAGTGGACAACCAGGGGGATGATCAGCTTGGCCCACCTCACAGCCTCTTCTCCCATCTGGGCTGGAGCTTGCTCTATTAAGCTGGATCCAAAAAAAATAAGAGACCCAAAGAAATAGGGATTACAGATCTCCAACAGCAGCTCAGGCACTCAAGTTATCTTTGTATCATCAATAAATGCTCTAATTCAATCCAGGATTTACAGGAAACCATCCCAATGTTTTTAATCAGTTGTATTTTGAGATTATATTAAAACAGCAAAGTTCAAGTGTTATTTCAGATAAACCTCCCCAAAAGCACAACAGTCTGACCTAAGAGCTGTGCTTTCTATTTGACCACAACAGTTTGGGCACGGGAGCTGAGAGCCTGGCAGGAATGCACAATGCCCAAGGAAAGTCTGGCCATGAACCATTCCTGGGAGTTCCCAGGAGCCCAGGCAGCTCCCACACAGCTGGCAACAACTCCCAGCAGCTCCTGCACAAACCCCAAGCCAGGTCTGGACAGACTCCATGAACACTGACCTGCTCAGAGCTCTGATTTTACCCTCCTGTTCCCAAAATAGCACAGCATGACAAAACTGCACACATTTCTACCATCCCACCCACACCAAAAAACGTTCTCCCATCTGGGCTGGAGCTTGCTCTATTAAGCTGGATCCAAAAAAAAAAAAAGAAACCCAAAGAAATAGGGATTACAGATCTCCAACAGCAGCTCAGGCACTCAAGTTATCTTTGTATCATCAATAAATGCTCTGATTCAATCCAGGATTTACAGGAAACCATCCCAATATTTTTTAATCAGTTGTATTTTGAGATTATATTAAAACAGCAAAGTTCAAGTGTTATTTCAGATAAACCTCCCCAAAAGCACAACAGTCTGACCTGAGAGCTGTGCTTTCTATTTGGGCACAGGAGCTGAGAGCCTGGCAGAAATGCACAATGCCCAAGGAAAGTCTGGCCATGAACCATTCCTGGGAGTTCCCAGGAGCCCAGGCAGCTCCCACACAGCTGGCAACAACTCCCAGCAGCTCCTGCACAAATCCCAAGCCAGGTCTGGACAGACTCCATGAATACTGACCTGCTCAGAGCTCTGATTTTACCCTCTTGTTCCCAAAATAGCACAGCATGACAAAACTGCACACATTTCTACCATCCCACCCACACCAAAAAACGTGCAGAAATGGGAATATCTGACATATATTCAAGTTAGCCTGAATCTGGAAATCCTGGGGTTTTGTCAAGTCTCCCCCTTTTTCTCAGGAAGTCAAATCCCCATCCCTACATTTCATGAAGAATTTGCTGCACTAAGGAAAAGTTCTGCCCTTCAAGTCATTTTATTAATGCCAGAGGACAAGAACTGTTTAAAAGAACTGTTTAAAATAGATTTGCAGCTCAAACCAGATGCCAAAAGTTTAAGAGAAAACTTAAAAAAGAGTGAAGATACAAGCTCAATGTATTTACTAATACAGAAATTAAATCAGCACTAAGTAAAGGTAAAATTTGAGTATTTCAGTTCTGCTGACCAGAACATACTCACAGTGATGGCCCTAAAAAGTCACTTTTGGAATTAGACAGGAATTTCAACAGTGTTATGGGAAACATTGCACCAAAATGTGTTGCCAAGGGGATATTTCTAAACAAGGTATTTTTAAATAAACGCCCAAATAATGGCAGAGAATTTCTCAAGCAGGCAGGTTCTGGAAACAAAATGTAAGAACATGACTTGGGAAGCACAGGTGAGAGGTGGGAAGTAATTCCTAAAGAGCCACTGAAAATGACAGCAATATTGTCTAATCTCTGCATCAGAATGATGACATCATTATTAAGGTAATATTTTAAATAATTATAATACACTAAACAAGTGGTGCACAGCCCAGAGCTCCCCAGCTCATCCTGGGCACAATTCCATGGAATATCCCCTGGTCAGTTGGGATCAGCTGTGTCCTCTCCCAGCTCCTGTGTCCCCTTGTCCTTGACTTAGAGCAAACTCTGCTCAGCCAGAACTAAAACAGCCCTGGTGTTATCAACACCTTTGCCATCCCAAATCCCACCCACAGCACTCAGCAATCACCTCCAGCCCAGTGAAAATCAGGGCAGCACTGGAGGAAAACAATCCTCAACAGAATAAACAACTCAAGGAGCTTTGGAGGTTTTTTTCTTCAGTACATTTAGTGCCACTTGGGTTTTTTATAAAGAGTTCCCCCCTTAAATGAAGGCTGGCAATGGAACATTGCAGAGCACTCACCGTATAATGACATTAAGTGCTTCATATTCAACCACAACAGACTGAACTTCTCCTTTAGTCAGGATTGCTTCCAGGGTAGAGAGAATACTGGACACCTAAGGAAACAAGAGAACATCACAGTGAGCACTTGGATACAAATAATTCCAGCAGGAGATGGAATTGTGACATTTCATTCTCCAGGATTGTGCCTGGATTATGCCAGGTGCTGTTTTAAGCTGGAATATTTGTAATTTTTCTCCCCTGTGATATTTCATTGCTTCCTGATAGAACTGCTCACATTGCAGCTTTCCCCTCAAGGAAAGCAGTAATTTCTGGCTCAGGTTTGCCACGAATTGATACCTGGCTGTCAGATTTGATGGGAAATAACCTTCAGATTCAAAAGCTACTGAGTGGAGAGAAACAATTTGCCTCCTCTCCCCAGGGAAAGACAGCACCAAAACGAGAAATGAAGAAACTCACCTTCTTTTTACCAATACCTGAAGCCTCCTCCCTGTGAGGAATGAGGCCAGAAAAGAAGAGTGAAGAAACTCACCTCCTTTTTAACCACTTCTGGAGGAAAGGCCTGCTTGGAGATGACCCAAAGTGCCCGAGTGCGAGTGTTCTTGTCTGAGGATTTCACAGCAACGCTGTTCACTGCTGCCAGCAGCTCCTGCATTTCAGTGGCTGAAAGAGAGCACACCAAACCCTCTTCAACACATTCCAGGTCATTCTGCTCACTTACATCTGCCCAGAAGCCATTCAGCTGCAAGTCCCCATTATTTATTGCCTTAAACATCACTCTGGAGCAGTTTCTCTCCCACTAAAGTAGCCAGAAATGCATTAATATACAAATACTAATAATGCAGCTCATCTGTATTACCTTTATAAGAATCCATACAATTAGAAGACAACTTCAGTTAAATACACCTGAGCTAAAGATGAAGTATTTCATTATTCAAAATTTCTTGGATTTTAATTGAATTTAGCAGCACTTTGGTCATAACTTGACACAAATTTATTTTAGAGCTTTTTGTTACTCAAGGTGGTAAAACTGTAGCTCATTACATAAAAAATAAGGTTAATACAGGACGTAGATCCAACTAAGAACACAGATAGAGAAATCATGTGCTCCTTTAAAATTCAAGGGTAAAAAGTCTGATTTATTGCAAATCTGCACTTTGTGGGTGAATGCTCTCACAGTCAGAGAAATGGAAGGACACTTTCACTCCTCTCCCCCAACCAAAAGTACACCCAAAGGTACAGGAGCTGCTTGTCCTCCCTTCCTTTTCAACTCCCCATTGTTTCCAGGGCTTTGTGATTCCTGGAGCCTGACATTCTGTAATAAAATTGTCATTTATCAACTGGTTAGAGAAAATGAGAGGAAAGAAAGATACCACAGAGACAATTATTAGAAATGGCCTCCTTCTCACAGGAAACAGGGGGAATTTTGTACAACAGGAAAGCAGAAGACACTGCAGAAATGGAGGAGAAGAACCAAAAGAACCAATTTCAAACAGGAAAACTGCCCTCTCCACTGTTACCAAAATCCTGTGCTTTTACCTTGAGGCAAAGCCTCAAGTTCTCAAAAACAAAACCTTTTGTGAAAGGGATTCAGCACTTCCTAGGAATGCAGGTTGTAAGATTTTGGATTAATTTGAAATAGTTGGGGCTGGACTAGATGACCTTTGAAGGTCTCCTCCAACTCAAACCACTCCATGATTTGATGGAACAAAGAAATCTCTGAGAAAAAGCTGGAAAACGTGGAAAAGCTCTACTGTGCACTCCCAAATCCTACAAATAGGTTCTTCACTCTTCTCCCACAAGAATATCTCTTTCTGATCACTAATTCCATACAATGAATTGCTACCAAAGCATTTAATGAGACTAGAAGTTAGTAAAACAGAATTAGTGTAACAGCATGAAAAATCACCACCACACTTGTGCACAAGATGCAATTAATGAACTGATCACACTGCTCACATTACAGACAGAACCTGGTCAAAATGAAAACAAATGCCATGAAAAACATAAAGAAAGAGCTCTGATGTATATATTTATAGCCACAGTTGGTTTGCTTACCAGATAATTCAGCTGTGTTATTTGAATTAAAAGTGCAGAAGCCCAAGGCCTGCAATGCTGCATTACTGAGCTCCAAGTTTGGACTGGAAATGTGTGCCTGGAAAAAAAAAAAACAACCCAAATCCACAGAATCTCAGGTTAGAAAAGTAACTGAGAAATATGGAGTTCATTGTCTGAATGCCAGCACTGGTGGGAAGTGGAAAAAGCAAACATCTGGTGAAAAATCCACCCAGGCTGGAAACCCTCTATGAATTCTGCATACACCAAATCAATAAAACAATGTGAGATGCTGAAGGCATTTTTGCTCTCTGTAATAAAAACATCTTTAATGAAATAAATCCCAAACATCCCAAGTCTTTCACTTTGGCTGTGTATGTTGTTCTCTCACTTGACTCTCCAATTGTTTTCAGGCTTCTAAAACAGAAGGAAAAAATGGCTAAGAACAACCTTTACATTCCTCCTTAAAAATCCCTGACATGTTCTGCATATTCTGAATTCTGCAATGTTTCTAAGGCAGCCACAACACACTATCTCTCCTGGCTGGAAGATTAGATTAGACTGTGGGATGCTGCCTGAACACATCCAAGACTCAGCATTTTGGTTATTTCTGCAGTAATTCCTCATCACAACAAAGATCTATTTTGCCAAAAAACCCCTTTCCTGCTCTGCCACTACCCTGCATTCCCATTAAAGGCTGGATTCCATGACTCAGAGGTTGTTTCCAACCTTAATGATTCTGTGACTCTATAAATGAACTGAAATTTGAGTCCTTCTACGCCCACTGACCTTGCCCACCAAAATATATCTTTGTTCACCGAAATGTAAGAGAGCTGAATGGAAGAACCATACCTTGAACACCTTGCAGAGTTGGGGGAAGTGTTTCCTGAAATTTGCAGTGAACGCCTTGCCTCCTTCACCACTCAAGCGACTGCCGGGAGCAGGAGGGAAAACAAACAATATTTACAGTTTAAATACCTTGTAACTAACTTAACTTTCAAGTTCTGACACACAGCAGGGTATTTTCCTGAAGGAAATCAACAAAACACTGAAGGAGCTAAAGAGTAAAAATGCCAGCACAAGGTGTGACCCAGCAGCAAAATCCTGTGTTACAGCTCAAAGTGAGTAATGAATCATTTTCTGCCTAAAGAGCAGTCATCAAAACATTAAGGGCTCTCATTTTTTCAGTCAGCTCCTATAAAAACATCAAAATTTAGCATGCAAACTTTAAATGACTTGCTGCAAATTAGAGAAGGCAGAAATACAGGAGCTGAAAAAGCACCTTCCTGACGAGCAGCTCCAGAATGCAGGAAAATCCTGGTCTGACAGGCAGCAAGGATGACTCTGCACATGTGTGAGGAGCATCCCTGCAGGAAAGCGGGGATTATCCCATGAAAGGTTAATCATCAGCTTCCCACTGCAAAACCCAAACCGTGCTGAGCTCAGTCATCCAGGGACAACCTGGGAAACCTGATTTCCTGAGAAACCTGAATGTTGCTGCTTAATACTTACATCAGGAGGGTTTTTTTTTGCTGCCAGTTATTTATATAAACCTTTAAAATCTGCTGTGTGAGTGGCTACAGTTTAAAATTCACTGCAGAACCGAAGGGAGACAGCGAGATAAAGAGATCGTGCCTTCGCACGTGGTAAAATCGGAGAGATGCGGGCAAAGGCACAACCCGCATCTGGATGGGGCTCCAGAAAGAAACGCAAGGAAAACGAGGCAAAACCCCGAGAAACTCCACTTAAAACTTCACCCTTCCATTCGCAAAGCTTTGCCATGACAATAAAGTTGTTGTTTCCCAACGTTCCTCACGCAGCCGGGGGTGGGAGGCTCGGCGATGCGCACACCCCGCGAGGATGCGCTCCTTCCTCCCTCCCTCCTCTTCCTCCCCTCACTCCTCCCTCCCTCCCCCCCCCGCTCCCTCCTCCTCCTCTCCCTGCCCCCAGCCCCGCGTGTGCCCCGCGCTCTCCCCACGATGGTGAGGTGCGCGTCCGTCAGCTCTCCCGGCGGCGCGGCGGGGTCCTCCAGGGTGCGGAGCAGCGGGCCGAGGCTGGAGCCGGCGGCGGGCTCGGGCTCGGGGCCGGGAGCGCTCATGGCGATGGCGCCGCCGCCGCCTCCCGCCAGC